>NW_028280872.1:625000-925000 GCF_059751285.1 Brachycentrus maculatus
TGAAAAAAGTGAAAGAAACTGGCATCCTCATTGATAAACCAAAGCGTGAAAAGCCAAAAACAGTGCGTACACCCGAGAATATCGATGTTGTGGCAGAAAGTGTGCGTGAAGCGCCATCAACATCAATTCACCGTCGTTCTCAACAATTGAACATTTCGGAGACATCATTGAGACGAATTTTGCATAAAGACCTTGGTATGACGCCATACAAAGTCCAATTGGTTCAGGAGTTGAAGCCAACTGACCATCCAATGCGTTTTCGCTTCGCTGAGTGGGCCTGCGATCGACTTACAGAAGATGCCGATTTTGCCAAAAAAATCATCTTTTCGGATGAAGCTCATTTTGATCTTGGCGGGTATGTAAACAAGCAAAATTGTCGTATTTGGGGCACAGAAAACCCGCACGCATACATTGAAAAGCCGGTACACCCAAAACGAGTCACTGTTTGGTGCGGATTTTGGTCCAGAGGCATAATTGGGCCATTTTTCTTTGAAAATGAGCAAGGAGTGGCCGTTACAGTCAATGGCGATCGTTATCGGGCCATGTTGAACGGATTTTTGTTCACAAAAATTGAAGAGGAGGATATTGGCAACATTTGGTTTCAACAGGACGGCGCTACGTGCCACACAGCCGAAGCTACACTCGATGTTTTTTATAGCATTTTCAAAAAAAAAAAGTTATTTGGCGGACCCTTTATATACCATACAACTATCCTAAATATATAAAACTAGAGTTTTTTTTAAAAAAAGGTCCCAGAACAGGTCAAGTCAAGCATTTTATTTAAAAAATATATTTAAATATCGTTTAAATATTTATTCCTATATCACATTTTATCATTAAAATGAATTATATAAATATATATTGTATTTATATAAATCTAAATATTGTTTCGTCTTATTGATTCTGTAAATTAATATACATCCTCTCACTCTTTTCAACAACGTCATATGTCAAAAATCGTCAATTTTCAGTTGTACATGTTTTCGGAATATCCAGAAAATGTACCATATCCCAGCAAAAGCGGCATATTTTTAACTTAATATTTAACCGCTACAAGGAAGAAAGTGTTGTTCTTGCATTTTGAAGAAAAGGTATTGTTTAATTATTTTTTAAAATTCTATAAATAAAATCTAATTGTATAAATAAAAATTATAAAATGCACATTAATTTAATTTGAAATTTGTATTTGTATTTGTATGAATGTATTATTACTACTAGATACGACAATACGACTTATATTTATTTGAAGTACATGTTATTATTATTTGCATTCATTTTAAGGTGTATATGATGGCAGGGGAAAAGTGCATCCCACAATTTTTAAATGGAGTGCATACGGAAATGCATATTTGAAGGGATGGTAAATATGTCGCATATTTCGCTAAAATTACACATACGACTTAGGGTGACCGTGCTTCCTAATATTGCGGACTCTCTAAAAGCTACCACTATATTCGTAGTTCGAGAAACTCTTGGGTTTCATTCGGACTCTGAATATCGAGGACTGTATATATTTTTTTCGAAACATGAAATCCCTTACCCTTATAAAAAAACTGTTTTCCTAGATAAATATTTGATTATATAATAATTTGTTATTATTCATTAAGAGACTTATATACGTATACAATTCCGAGTTCCCTAACGTATTAATTTTCCTATGGCACCTACTATTCCACCTATATTTATTTATCCCAAATATCAGGTAATCTCCTAAGAGCTCCTTCTCTTATGTTATTAGCATCCCATTAAACATATTCCACGCCTTTAATTAAGAATTAGGACTAATCACCTTGCCTTCATGTCATCAATAATCATATTAAGATAGTTACCTACAGTTGACCTGATGATGGAATGGTTATTCTAAAACGAGCAGTCTTAAAGTAGTGTTTAAACAAAATATTGTATGAGAATGATAAGGAGAGTGTTAAAATACATGTATGTTTATAACCTCTGATGATGATAGTCCACCACCGTAGTGTAATGGTCAGCACGCTCGGCTACCGTACTGGAGCTCCCCGGTTTCGTTCCCTGGCGAGGAGTTCAATTAAATAAAAGTGATTTTTCACCCTAATGCCCTGGACTGGCACCTAAATCGCAAGATTGATCACATTCATGTGTTAACAATCAAGATAACACTGCTTTTATTTGATGCAGTGCCCTATGCACCATTAGGTGCGGTAAAGGGTTGAAGAAGAAGAAGAATGATGATGAACTTGAATCACAAATGTAATTATTTTAAAACAATTTGTTTATCTGAGCATTACTCTGATGATTCAGTTAAAATACAAAATATATTTACTCATTTATTTTGTTATTAGTTTATCATATTGCTATCATGGTCACCCTTAAAAATTTCGTCCCAAATTCACGCATGCACCACATCCTCCGCGAGAAGAGTCAACAGTTCCGGGAGCGCATGACCTCGGGGTGTCTGCACATTAGGGACTGGCGGGAGGATGTGCTGGAGCACTAAGTGAAGGAGCTCGGAGGAAGGAGTGACCCGGGAGTCAGGAGTCGCCGGGAGCACTGCAGGGCTAATGGTGTACGAGAAATGTGCTGCCAAATAACACGTGGAATGATCTGTAATAATAAACATATTTAAGTGCTAGGGTTTTTTTCTTCGTTTTTTAAACTTCTATGAATAGATTATGCAATAGTTGTGTTTGGCGTCGGCATAGATCAGCTATACTTAAGGCCAAGTATTCGTTAAATCTCAACCTTATTTACTCTAAATCCAAGTAACATTTTACATAAATGATATTTTTCTTAAAACATTGTTTTTGCATAAAAAATTATATATATATATATATATATATATATATATATATATATATATATATATATATATATATATATATATATATATATATATATATATATATATATATATATATATATATATATATATATATATATATGTATATATAAAATTGTTTAAAAATATGTCTTTAATTGATTATCGTCTCTTAGTTAAGGCCTAGATCTCAAGCGTTCAAATCAGAATGCGCAGAGCCGCGCTCAGCCGCGTGTCAATTTATTGAAATAATTTAAAATGAATGCTTTTTGTTTTTTAGAATATATATATATATATATATATATATATATATATATATATATATATATATATATATATATATATATATATATATATATATATATATATATATATATATATATATATATAACGTGGTAATATTTTCCTTTTGAAAATTAAGTGTAAATAATATGTAAAGTGGGTGTATAATAATAAAATAAACAATGTGTTGCTTTGTAATTAAAGAAACGACAATAAAAGTTTATTCTTAATTAATCTTTATAATAATTTTTATATCTATCTATCTATCTATCTATCTATCTGATTCTGACAGTTAATTTTTTCTATCGGATCTCTTTTGTTAAATTCTGTGCGACGCATGCGACATCTGGTGGTAGAACTGTTTTATGTAGGTACTATTTGTAAGTACTTAATAAAATGTATAGGTAGGTACCTAGTTATTTTATTACATCTCCCCCCTTGGGGATGAAAATTCATAGTAAAATTTTCACTCGTCCTCCGGATCATCTTCTTGTAGTGAAGGGACTGGTATAAGTTTAGTGATATGATAAAGTTTTTTTTTTCTTTCTTTTTTCCTTCTTTTTTTTCTTTCTTTTTTTTCTTTCTTGTTTTTTTTTCTTTCTTTCTTTTTTTTTCTTTTTTCCGTTCTTTTTTTTTCTTTCTTTTTTTTGTATTTTTTTTTCTTCTTGACCCTTTTAAAGTAGACACAGTTTTATTCAATCCATTTGTTTTTTTCTTTTGAATTCCTTCATTTTTATTCAGATCTCTTAAAGTATCTTCTAATATAACCAAATGTACAACTTTTAATTGTTCATCTGCATTTTCATTCGATTCTAAAACTGGATTCCTGCTTAGACAATCTACTTCTAAATTCTTCTTTCCTGGAGTATATTTTGTTTTATATTTTGTAGTATTTTTTTCAACTTTATTTTTATTTTCATTTTTCAAGCACTGTTTCTGTGTTATTTGTATGTCTTCATTTTTATTCTGATCTTTGAAAATATCTTCTAATTTAACCAAATGTACAACTTTTAATTGTTCATCTGCATTTTCATTCGATTCTAAAACTGGATTCCTGCTTAGACAATCTACTTCTAAATTCTTCTTTCCTGAAGTATATTTTATTTTATCTTTCGTGGAAGTTTTTTCTACTTTATTTTTATTTTCATTTTTCAAGCACTGTTTCTGTGTTATTTGTATGTCTTCATTTTTATTCTGATCTTTTAAAATATCTTCTAATTTAACCAAATTTACAACTTTCAATTGTTCATTTGCATTTTCCTTCGATTCTAATACTGGATTCCTGCTCATACAATCTGCTTCGAAATTCTTCTTTCCTGGAGTATATTTTATTTTATATTTTGTAGAAATTTTTTCCACATTATTTTTATTTTCATTCTTCAAGCACTGTTTCTGTGTAATTTGTAAATCTTCATTTTTATTATTAATCTTATCATCCTCCTTTGTTTTAAACCAGCACGTTGCTTCAGGGTGATATCGAGTTCCCTTATTTAAATTTTCACAAATCTTACATGGACTTTTATCTTTAATTTTATCACTAGTTCTTAGATTTCCACGTCTTCTTTGATTATCTTCTAATCGTTTTCTTTGATCATCTTCTAATTTTTCTCTCTCACTCCGAACATATTGTAGTAATTGTTTTAATACATCTAATGTTTCATAATCCATTTTTAATTAACAAAATTGTCGTTTTATAACGTGGTAATATTTTCCTTTTGAAAATTAAGTGTAAATAATATGTAAAGTGGGTGTATAATAATAAAATAAACAATGTGTTGCTTTGTAATTAAAGAAACGACAATAAAAGTTTATTCTTAATTAATCTTTATAATAATTTTTATATCTGTCTATCTATCTATCTATCTATCTGATTCTGACAGTTAATTTTTTCTATCGGATCTCTTTTGTTAAATTCTGTGCGACGCATGCGACATCTGGTGGTAGAACTGTTTTATGTAGGTACTATTTGTAAGTACTTAATAAAATGTATAGGTAGGTACCTAGTTATTTTATTACATATATATATATATATTTATATATATATATATATATATATATATATATATATATACATATATATATATATATATATATATATATATATATATATATATATATATATATATATATATATATATATATATATATATATATATAAATATTTATATTTATATATATATATATATATATATATATATATATATATATATATATATATATATATATATATATATATATATATATATATATATATATATATATATATATATATATATATATATATATATATATGTATATATATATATATACATATATATATATATATATATATATATATTCTAAAAAACAAAAAGCATTCATTTTAAATTATTTCAATAAATCGACACGCGGCTGAGCGCGGCTCTGCGCATTCTGATTTGAACGCTTGAGATCTAGGCCTTAACTAAGAGACGATAATCAATTAAAGACATATTTTTAAACAATTTTAAGGGAATAGAAATTTAAAGTACAATAAAACGAATCTGTTCAATTTTCTGTCTAATTTTAACCCGCAACCAAGTATAAATAATATCCAATCAAGATATATCAGGACAACATGAAATGGAGGTGTATCAGAGGAAATCACCCATGATATAAGTTATGATTATATTAGTATGGCGACCAAATACCGGAACCACCCAGTCCTAATTATGTTATCCTGTTCCCGCATTCTCTTACAAAACAATGTCTTCCTTCTTCCGAAGAGAAAATTATTTTAATTTTTATATAAATACCTTTTGTACACATTTTTAAAAGACTCTTAAGAAATTTAAAGCAAAAATTCAGTAATAAATAAATTTAAAGACCAAATTTATAATCGTCATACTTAACTTATTATTATGATACTGAAAAAGCAATAAATCAATGGTTACTGTCATTTTTCCAGGCAGAATATTCTACGACATCATACATTTCACTAATGTTTAATTTAAGTTTTACTTGGTAAACACCAATTTTTATTGAAATCTATTGTGACACGTGTTTCGATGTGTTCCGCATCATTTTCAAACGGCGTATTTTACCAGGCATAGTACCGATACAAAAAGGCTGTAGGCGATATCCCGGAAGCATATTTGTATCAATTACACAATCATTAAACCATATTTGCGGTCACTGTGTAACGCGATACGGCACAAAGGCTTGCCCATTACGGCACGTGCTCTCCGCTGGAGGTAGCTCGCATGTGGAGGGATGAAACTCCATCTACCTGGACATCACCCCGGATGCAGACGGGCATAGACTAACCGCAGACAAAAAGATGACGAATGACCTCAAAACCGATACAAAGCAAAGACGTGTTTTTGAATTTCGGGGGAGTGTATTCTTTTAATTTTATATACATTTACTTTTTTGACATCTCAACATGAATTAAGAAGGATATGGAAGTCTGGGTATTTACAGGGCTTTTGACCTTACATAGGCTGGTTAATTGATCACTTTACACACCCAACTCAGATTTGTGGATAAGTATTTGGACTCACACAAAATGATGTGAATAAAAATAATTGGTCAATTTATAAGCTGCATAAAAAATATTAATCAATTAAAAAAATTAATACAGCCTATGGCAGGTCATAAATCCTGTAAATACCCAGACTTCCATATTCTTATTCGTCTAAAAAAAATTAAAAATAACTCTAAATGGAGACAAACTCAAAATATTGTTGCAAACATTTATTTATAGATTGGATAATTTATAAGGCGCCATTTTTTTCTTGTGTTTTTAGCAGTCATACATGTATGATCAATCTTATGACTTTCCACGGTTGAGTTTACAACAGTCATCTGTGATTGGATTTGGAAAGCTTTTATTTTGCAAAGACCCTTTTATTTGTAAAATTGTACAATAACTCCTGAGTAGAAAAACCCAGATTTGGGAACAAATATTTTTGAACTCATATATACATATACACGATATGATTCGTACGTCACTTCATGTGCGAGTTCACGGCAGTATCTATGGTTGATTTGAGTAAGCTTTATTTACCCAGATCCTGATCTTGTATTACATGTAAAAATAATATAAATATGTGTATGGTGTCGGGTTGTGGTCCCGTGGTCAGTATGGCGGACTCTCAAGTCAGAGTTTCTCGGTTCGAACCCACTCTACCCAATTTGATATCTGTTTCTAATCATGAGCCGCTTAGGCTCATCGAAAAAGTATGAAATAGAAATGTTTGTGTAAATAATGAAAACACAAATATTTCACTTTTTTGTTTTTAAATAATGAAAATAAATATAGGTAAGTCTAGGCCATACAAACCCTGCATCCATCCCTGCTCTTGTTCACAGTCCTGGACTGAGGCTATTGTGCTTTGTAACAATGCGACCCGCACGCGTTCGGACAGCTTATTTTAAACTCTTTACAATTTTAGCTTAAAAGATGCCGCGTGGATATAAATCTTTAGCCAATTATTATATCCACAGTCTCATTGTACCACACGATGGCCGCTATTTTAAACGGAATTAACTCCGTGTCTAATTGCAGTTACATCTTATTGACACATTGTGGTTGAATGGAGGTAGATTTCATCATATGGGTGTCTCAATCGATATTTACCAAATCACCGAATCATCTTAAGGCTGTACACTAAGAGAGACGTTTGTAATATCCATACTTTTAACCCATTCCTACAAAGAAGTCATCCTAATATGCATCTAAGATATGTATGTAAATAAACTTAGCTTGCGAAGATAGACATACTTCACATACGGTGTTTAAAATTGGTACAGAATGCATTGAAACACGTGTCACAATAGATTTTGAGAAATAGTGGAATTCACTAACCAACTTACTGACTAACTAATCATAAAGCTACTTCTCCGCTGACGCAGGCAGAGAAATTATAATTCCACATCACTCTATCTTCCCAACTTTATTCGCACACATCTTCCACATTCGTGCATCTCTTCATCCATGTCTGCCGAGATTGATCCGACTTCTGACCTAACCACCTTCAAGCATTTGAATACCTTGATCATTTCAAGTTTTGCTCGGACTTTCTCTGCCTAACTTCCTTGCTTACTAATTTGTTACCCATGGCAAAACGATCTTCAAACAACTTTCTTAATATTATCGATAATGCTTATTTGCCTTGCATCCTTTCTATTTTCATTATCGTGTTAAAATCAATTTATTTTATCTTTTTTACAAGCCTTGTACAAGGTGAAGACTTTTGGTTTATATGGCATATACATTATTTTAAATACTTCACTTCTTCATTTCAAATGCCCAAATGGTGCATAGGGCACTGCATCATTTAAACGCAGTGTTAACCTGATCGTTAACACATGAAGAAAAGGTGATCAGCCCTCCGCTTCATTTTCAATACAAAAAATAAAACGAACGCAACATTTTTATGTTTTGTGTTTTTTCAAAACCCTAAAAAAAATAGCAGTATACTCAAAATGAAAAGAAGTCAAAGTTAAGAGAGATATATATGAACATAAATATGTATACGTTCATGTATACACATATACATTTTTATTCAAAGCCTTGAGGTAAAATACCTCCCTTTGAATCCTACCTCAGAAAAAGACATCAACAATTACAATTATAATAACCCACCCTTAATTATAAAACCCACCCCCAGCGCTCCCCCTTCAATTACGCTTATCTTATTTTTCTCCTCCGCCTGAGAAATTAATCTTTTTCTCCCGTTCTTGTTTCCCTGATTCATGAGTCCGCCGCTAGATGACACCAGAGTGGCATGATTTATTATATTGTTTAGCCGGGACCACAACCACATCCCTCATGCACCTACACTTGGGGTGGTTTTAATTTAGCTTATCTGGTTTCCGGTTTAGATTTGACACCTTTTTGTAATTAATTAAATTACGTCATACAGAAAACTCTCCTTAAATTCATACGGCAAACAAGAAGCGATTGAAACTAAAATAATAATAATTTCACATATTTTATGTATGTGAAAATAATAGGTTTCATGCAAAGTTGGGTAGATCCTCGACAACGAAACTAGCGTCACGGGTTCGATTCCGGCCAATTCTCTATAAAAAAGTCTTAATATTTTGATCTTAAAACATAAATTTTTTAACGATAAATTACCAAAAAATTTTAAGGATAAAATAGTTTTAAACAAAAATTGTCATGAATATATTACTAGAAAGAAGGATAAAATAAGACTGCCATTGCTAAAGAAAAATTGCCGAGTGGCAAAATTTATTAATGTATAAGGGTTTGAAAATGTTATATGAGATGCCTGAATGTATAAAGTTTTAAAAATTCCCAAACCGCCATATTCTTCGTCATCCATGTTCAGATATTAAAAATTATATTAAAAAATTAAATTAAAACTTGCTCGATATAAATTACCCTTACTCTGTACCTACCCATTGTGCAGAATTATACCAATCGTAAATTCCTCAAAGATAACTTTAAATCTTCAGGTGTCGAAATAAGCATGGTTTTGGTATAATTTTTTTATTAAAAAAAATAATAATCTAAATTAAGAAAAATATGATGATTGTTAAAAGTATAATTTAATTTTTTATTCCTGAAAAAAACCCGCATAAAAATAATAAACCAGCAGAAAGCTTTCCAATCATTGGTGTTATGAAACTTCATAATTTCAGATTTAAAAAATAGGGAAAAGAATTAATTTTCAATTACAAAAGGACCCAGAATTTCCATTCTTCACCGTCCACAACCTCTTTCAACACCCTAATTATTCATAGCTTACAAAGAATAGCTGGAGTCTACCTTTGGCTTTATACATTATAAGTACCTATATTTCCGAGAAAGGCATAAATTTTGAGCTCAAATAAAAAAAACTAATATTGATTAAATTATCGAAACCTAAACAAAATTTTGTACTTTTTTCATCATTATAAAATATTTTATAAAATAAAACTAGAATTTTGTTTTTAACAACTTTTTTATTGGTACTTTTCTCCAACAGGTTTCGACAAAAACCTTGTCGAATAATGATGAATTTAATATGACAAGGTTCTTGTTGAAACAGCTTGGAGAAAAGTACCAATAAAAAAGGTTAAAAACACAGTTGTGGTTTTATTTTATAAGATTATGAAATGTGCTACAAAGTTTCTGTGAAAATCATTCTAGAAAATATAAAATATACTCGATAATGTAAATAACAATATTAAAAAAAATACGCATATTGCTAGGTAACAAAATATTTCATCTTTTCTGTTGTCCATAAAAACCTCAAGCTATCCGTACAATTGGAGCTTTTTTTTAAATATATATTTTTTTTTCATTTCATTTTCCCATTTGTTAATTTATTATATGGTACATTGTGGCAATTTTTGAAAATCATTCCATTAAATTTAAATTAAATTAGGTTACCCTTTTCTTCAAATAAAACATCCCCACTAAAAGTGCAATAAATTATCTTTGATCAATATTAATCACCAAGATTTGCATTATTGCGAGGGGCAATAATTATTCCCTTATCTTAGCAATTACAGGTTTACTCAGCGAGTCTTAAATAGTAGTAAGATTCCTTAGTAGTCTTAAAAAAACACTGAAAATTACCATTTAATTGTTGCTTTCTTTTATGTTAATCAAATATGTACACTACCTATGCTAGACAACCATATTTAGTGACAATATAATTTTTCCTCGTGCAGTGTGATAAAACAAACATCTGTTTTTTTATTGATTTATATTTATTTATTTTATTTATATAACTGTTTTTATTGGTGATAATGTATACTGGAAAAAATTAATTTTTAAATATCTTAACTAAAATAAATAAAATTAAATAATAAAATTATATTTAAAAGGGTACATCAATCAAAAGTAATTCATAGTATGTGCCTTAAAATACATATTTTATAAAAATAATACTTTATCATCATTAAAAGAAAATGAGTAATTATTTTTATTCCAGCTGAATACATTAACATAAAAATAATAATTTTAGAAAAAAATGTAAACCTTTTATTAGCACTTTTTTTTTTTAAAACTATGATCGTAAGCTTTTATTGAAAAGGATTATCCGGTCACATCAAGTTGTAGCTAATTGTAAAAAAAAATTAGCCATTTTAGTATATAGTAAATAATAAATGATATTAGAAACACGTGTATCAGCACTATATTTACTCTTGTTATATATATCTTGCCATGTATTTATTTTGTTACTAATAAAATCAAATATATTTTTTATCAACATAACAAATTTCAGGATTGAACGAGACCCCGTTAAGTATTTCCTGTAAATGAAATACATTTGTTTTTCCTTGCTCTTTTTAAATATACAAATAATACTTTCTTCTTCCCTAGCAGTTCTGTTTTATATTCATATGGCAACTAGCAAAATAAATGAACATACTTTTTAATGTTAAAACAATAATTAATTGAATAAGAAAATAGTTAGTACTTTTGATACCGATTTTATAATTTACGTTTTTCAGGTTATTTCTTTTCAATGTAATTCAACATAATCAAGTATTTTATACTTTAAACCATAACAGTGTATGATTTAAAAGTAGGTTTAATATTTAATAACCGAATTCTTAATAAGAACGGGATTTTTAAGTCGCTTTGTTTGCAAACATATTTCAGAGCAGAAAATTCATCAACGAAGTTTCCCAGTTCCCAATGAAGCAAGCTTAAGACGAGTCCCACAATTAAGCCGAGTTTTAGCTTTTCCCTTCAATAGGGGAGGTGAATTATTAATATGCTAATTGCCAGCCTCGCGACGCGACGGAGGGGATGTCTTCTAGCAAACAGCCGATTACAGCTTTATTATCTACTCTTACCACTCCTGAATCCCTGATACCTGGAAACATCAACTCTTGATGGAAAAAGAAAAAAGAAATCTAAATATTAATTAAAATGCAAAATGTTAGATGGCTTCAATTATATATTTTGTAAATGATGTCTGAGATCTCAAACGCACAAATTCAGAACGCTACCGGGCGCACTAGGGCTTTTTTAAAAATATGTAAAATAAAGGTATTTGATTTTTTTAGAACATAAGTATATTGAAAAAGTAATCTTATAATGTTTTAACTCCTTAAAATTCAATACAACCTTTTCATTTCGAAACTTTATATTTATTTCGAAGAAAAATATATTTTTTCCAATACAAAAACGATTTTTAAGCAAAAAAAATTATTAGGTAGGTACATCATACGTTTTATCGTAAAATGAGGGTGTTCCAATCTTCGTTCCCAAATCTGGGTTTGTCCACTTAAGAGTTATTTATATTGACATCTCAACATAGATGAATTAGAAAATGGGTGTCCGGATCTAGAAAATGGATGTCCGGACAGGGCTAAGATCTGTCACAGGTTTCTAGATCATAGGCAATATGCTATTACCTGTATTATCGCTGTATCACTTTTTGGTACATAATATTAGAATTTGGTAAAACCATCTTATTAGTTTTTTTAAGGCAAATATTCATATTAATAAATAGAAGGATTAAAGTAGACTGGATGCAGTCAAAAAGGGATCTCTCAGACGAATGTGCGGCTAAACAATGTATAATAGATATTCGAATGGTGAAATATGATGAATAAATGCAAGGCTGAAATAATTAATATCGATAAAATTAGGAAAGGTGTGTTGAGATGGTTTGGGTTATGTGAATAGAATGAATGTAAAAGAATAGTAAAATAAAAATTTTATGCGAATGTAATTGGTAACAGAAACAGCGGAAGACCTAGAAAAACTTGTCATGATCAATTATTTAAAATACTTGAAAGTGGTCAAGTCAAGAGTTGGAATAATCTGCGGGTATGTATGAGAAGATGCATGAATTTGGAAGAGGTAAAAATTGCTTGCAAATACAGAGTGATAATCTATTATAATGTATGTACTATTTTCTCTGCCTAGTTAAATATTTATATTGAATGTTAAAATGCCATGCAAAAGATTTCAATCCAAATAAAATCGTACTCATATGTCTTCTAACCCTTATCCGCGCCCAATGATGCATAGAGAACTGCATCGTATTCACGCAGTGTTTTCTTGATCATTACCCGCATGAAGGCAAGGTGATCACTCCAGCGCTTCAGGGACCAGTCCAGGGTAATATTAAATAAATATTACAGTGTAAAATCACCAATATTTATATTCACACCCCCCCCCCTGGGAATCGAACCCGGGACCTCCAACACGGTATCTAAACACGCTAACCATTACACCACGGAGGCGGACTTATATGTACACCCGATACATTATTTACTTAAAGTATTTTGTATGGGTATTAAATATTAAGGATCCAGATGTTAGTATAGTGTTATTCACACGCGTTTTGCGGTTTTGAAATTTGTAACATTTTTTGCCTCTCCAAATCCCCTCAACGATTTGCGCGTGGGATTGTCGGGTCGACTTCCTCATTCGGTGAAAAAATTGCGTGATTTGTGGGGGTGACATTTCCAGGTTAGACAGTGTACATGAGGCTGCAAGGGTTCCTAATGCCAATGCCCCCAAGGGTGCTAGACAAATATTTACATTTTGAACACTTAATTTATAACAACATGATCCGTTTCTTTTCCTACCTTCCTGGTATTTCATAAACCAATAAAAGCTCTTTACAAATTACGATTGATTTTAAAGGCTGAGATCAAATTCGTTCAAAATAATAAATATATATTTCTTCTTCTTTAAACCCTTATCCGCACCCGATGGTGCATAGGGCACTGCATCATATAAACGCAGTATTATCTTGATCGTTAACAGATGAAGACATGGTGATCAGCCCTCCACCTCGGATACCCGTCCAGGGTAATATTAAATAAATAAATTATAAAAATATCACATATATTTATTTGACTCCCCTACTGGGAAACAAACCCGAGACATCCATTACGGATTTTTTTTAAAAATTAAAATGTAACATTGTTTTATTTAAATTTAATTTAATTTTTTAGTGAATAATATTTTCATCATAAGTTTCCTGCATGAATTGCTAATAACATAACATATCAATATTTGATTAATTACTTTTAACAAATTTTTAAGTAATATTACTGACGTAAACTGAAGATATAATTTAAAAAAAAATAATATTAATTCATTTATCGGGATAAAAATAGTTCAGGGATATAAGTAGTCAAAATGGTGTATTTATCGATTGCGTTTACTTATGATTCCCACGGTCCCGAAGGAACATATTGAAATTTAGAGGAAGTGCTGTCATTAACGGGATACAAGTGCAAGGATACCATAAGGTGACAAGAGGTCGATCACATGCGCACATTTGTCTAAGAAAAAAAAAACCCTCCCTTCAGCTATTTCATACATACCTATATCTCAACAGGTGGATTCAAATATTCTCGTATTTTTTTTTAGGCATTTCCAGCATATTTTTTTAAATTTTTACCTATTTTTAAGTAAATTAAGCATAGTGAGTATGGATTTTAACGTTGACCCTGAATAAAATCGAATTTGCAATCTGTCACATCGTTTGTGTACTGGTAAAAAACGTTAACCCGAAAATATGCAATTTTGACTAATGATGCAGTATTATAATGTTTTCAACGTTCTTTAAACTGACAAAATACTGTAAGCAATTTGAAATGTCATATTTGTGTGGTTTTAAATGTGAATTCAACTTTAAGTTTAATAGTGGGTTTATTATTTAAGCTAACAGTTTAAAATAACAGGGTTTTTAGAGTTAACATTTTTTGCCAGTACACCCACGATATAATAGTAGGGGTAAAATAAATATAAGTGATTTTTTTCACTGTTTTATTTGTTCAATATTACCCTGGACTGGCACCTGAAGCGGAGGGCTGATCACCTTTCCTTCATGCGTAAACGATCAAGATAACACTGCGTTTATATGACGCAGTGCCCTAAGCACCATTGGGGTGCGAATAAGGGTTAAATTATTATTAAATACAATAAACATGTTTAATAAATATTATACTGTCGACATTTCTGTCGTCATGTGGAAATGTGTGCTTAACGCAGTTATAATAAAAATCTAATCGATTTTCCCTTAGGAGGAAGGTACATATTATTTTGTAAAGGAATGCGGGAACAGGAGAACATAATTAGGACTGGGTGGTTCCGGCATTTGGTCGCCATACTAATATAAACATAACTAATATCAAGGGTGATTTCCCCTGATACACCTCCGTTCTCATGTTGCCCCGATATATCTCGGTTGGATAAACATGCTTATTGCTACATACTTATTGCAAAAAAATATGTGGGGGCCTCAAAAAAATATCTTATGCATGGGACACTGCATCGTATGGACGTGGTGTTATCTTGATATGGACGTGGTGTTATCTTGATCGTTAATTGCATGAATGCAAGGTGATCTATCCCCCACTTTATAAAATAAAAATGAGGGTGAAAAACACGAGAATATTTATTTTCACTTCCCTGGTAATTGAACCCAAGACCTCAAACATGGTAGCCAAAGCCCTAACCACTGTACTGCAGAGGCGGACAATGTTATGAAACGTTGAATATAAAAAAATGTTTACTTTAATAATGAAGCAGGATTGGATTTCATTTTATTTTCAGCCTAAGGTGCATAGCGTTATAAGTGTTTTTTTTGGTTTATTTTTGTGATTACATATTAATTTTTTAAGATGAATACTCTTACAAATTTTATGCCAGTTCAGATCAATAATTACTAATTTAGTATATAAAAACGAATATTACAAGATATTTTTTAAAAATGTGAAAATATGTTCTTTTTTTATACATAAGAAAGAATAATTATTTAATCAGGTTTTAAAAATTCTATAGGTGGGAATGTGTGCAAGAAATAAAACAAAAATTAAATATATCGTATAAATAATGATAATAGATAACCCTAAAAAATAATAACTAGAAAATAAGTTCATGAATAGTAAAATACATATATCCAGTTTGATATATTTTTTCTAAAATAATATATTTTTATTTTTTTATTGAATACATAGGAAAAAATCTTAATTCTAGCAAACGTTATAAAATATGATCGATAAGCAAGTATAAGCAATCGATGAGCCTAGTTATATTCTGAACAATAAAAGAGTATAATTTTTCAGGCACCAATTACAATTCTTCCTTTATATTTAAGAAAACACATTTTTAAAGCATGAAGATAACAATGCCTATAACATGCACAATAATAATAAGGGTTTTTTATTATTATTATATTAAAATATGTTGGATGGTGAAAATCAATTAAAAAAATTATGAAAAAAATATGACGTTAATTATTGAATATCTGTATTATATTTCATGAATATTATTAAGGATTCTTCTGTAATTTTATTATACTTTACATTTCTGGGTGATTCACTGCAGGCGGAATAATAACTCGCTTCGTAAACGCAATTAGGTCTAGGGGTTGTAATCAGGATAATTTTATTACAGTTATGATAGTAATAATAACCAAAATAATTCTGCAAGGGGCAACGTTACAGAAGCCAAGTGCGGTTCTTATTAGATTACTTCACTGTAGTAGGATGGTACCAAAACAGAGATATACAAATGTACATTAAAAGATATATATATATATATATATATATATATATATATATATATATATATATATATATATATATATATATATATATATATATATATATATATATATATATATATATATATATATATATATATATATATATATATATATATATATATATATATATATATATATATATATATATATATATATATATATATATATATATATATATATATATATATATATACAATATATGTACAATTCAATTATTTTGATTAGTTTTGGCACGTATTTTTTAACTATATATTTTTTTTGCATAATATTGAGAATTTATTAACAATGATGTTGGTATTAGGGGATGATGATGTTGATAGATAGATGATGGTACAATATAAAATTGAAAAATACGAATAAAATTTTATATTTAACAGTTTGTCGTAACTCATAACTTAGCATAATTTTTATACAAGAATTTCAATGAATAATAACACTAGTGTAAATCAAGATTTTATTGATATTTTGACGAAGAAAAAGTTTATTCAAGTAGAAATATGAAAATCTGTGTAAATCTGTACATGGATTATGACCTGTCACGGGCTAGCTTAAGTGATCATTTCATGCTAGAGATGTGACTAATAGGTAACTGTTACATTTTCTGTTATTAGCTTGGGATGGGTTTTTATTTCTTTGCCGCCTAAGTGTTTTATGTTAAGTTAGCAGATATATTAGGAGCTCAAAAAACGCAATTCGCTTCTAAGATTGTGCTCCGAATGATGTTATTATGTTTAAATTATAGAATTTTAAACCGAAATAAGTAATGACTTTTTGTAAGAAGTATTTTTATTCGGTTTTATAATTCATTATCCAAATATCATAATAAAAGCAGATAAATATTTTTCATTCTTAAAATATAATATATCAATATCATGACAATAAATCATTTTGAAGAGAAAACAAGTCAAATAATGCCAGGAACTTAGAAGTTGATATCCCCTGTCGCGACAATACCGATAATTTATAGGAACCATTAGGCGACTGGCCCGAACAACTTCTGCTAGACTAAAAATGGCTGTACTTCCTTTTGATTGCATAACCTCTCTGTTTCCTGAACTCCCGGTACATTTCTCAGGTATTTATCGTTCTTATCAACTTAGTGCATTTCGTATTTTTATTTATTCATTTATGGCCGACTGCGTGGTGCAAGGCCATTATACTCTACTTCTATGTATGGAGGTTCAAATTTGACTCCAGAACAGTTGTTTATGTGTTAAGATGTCAATATATTGACTGTACAGTAGAACCTCGGAAATCCAAAATCCTGAGAAAATCCCTGGGAAAACCGAACAAGATGAAGAAAAATATTTGTAAGAACACATTTTTTATCACATAATATTATTATGTATAACCTGATTTTGTTTAAAATTATTGAAAGTTAATAAAGTATAAAGTACTGTATCTGTATTGTTACTCAAGTACTATAATACTATATTGAAATGTAAAAGGCGCGTACAGCATAACTACTGTACTATGTTAAGTACTATATATGTACTGTATTACAAACTTTTCCAAATCCGAACAGGCTACAGCCCCAATAACTTCGAATATCCGGAGTTCCACTGTATTAAATACATAATGTTTTTCAGTTTATCATTTTTTTATAATTAAACAACACCAGTGCTATGATTTTGAGAACGATGAACCCGGTCATTGATCAAATAAAATGAATGTTAAAAACCATATGTGTAGCCGTTTTGTTAATTTTACCAAATGATGTCAGTAAAAAGCTTAAATATTATAACTTTTACTAAAAATTTGTTTATAATACTCTAAAGCATAGATCCATCAATATACCGTAAATACCATTATCCCTTACAAGGCATAAACTATGCTTAATAGAGGTCACCATTACCACCCTTGGGATAACGACATCTCTTGCTACAACATTTCGACCCCTAAGACATATAGATCGCTTAGCCAGGGGTCTTATATGCAAATTTTACAGGAAGGGGTAATTAAAATACATAACTAAAAGCCAGATGCGAGGTACAGGCCATCTAAAATCAATCAGCGTATACTGAGCTATTTTCTCATATACTAGTAGATAACTTTAATGTTAAAAGTTTTGAAAAATACTGTATATACATGTATTACAGGTGTCTGAATATAAACGAAGCATCTTATGTTTTTATCTGAAAAAAATAGAAGTCTTACGACCTGGCATTAATTGTCTACCTAAAGTGATCGCTATACACACTTGTAAAGGATTCATCCCATTATTGATATCGATACATTAAGATTCAACATTAATTAAATAAAAATGAAATATTATTTTGGATATTTTGAAATACTAAAAGAAATGATATCTAACATACAAAAATAATGCAACTATAATGCATACATACACCTTTCGATATGAATGATCATATCGAAAGGTGTATGTATGCATTATAGTTGCATTCTTTTTGTATGTTAGATATCATTTCTTTTAGTATTTCAAAATATCTAAAATAATATTTCATTTTTATTTAATTAATGTTGAATCTCAATGTATCGAAAAACGAATAAAAAGATATGGGGTTTAAAATGTAACAGTAGTGTAAATAGTTCTTCGACTTTTAATGTTTTTTTTCCTATATATTACATGATTGTAAAAATAATAGCAAAACTCGCTATTTCTCCAGATAAGGACAATTTTATTTAGCGAGGGTATCATTATTTGTGGTAATAAAGGGGTAACGAAATTAACAAAATTTAATTTCATCTTCCACAGAACTTTGAAGAAGATTAAAACCCGGATTCATAAATAAGGACTTAAAGCTATAACGCGTAAAGCATTGCAACACTTTTACATTTCTCCCATTCAACATATTTCAATGCAACAATTCGCTCGTGTCTAATGCGAGGGAAATTAAATTTCTGTATCACAACGTAAAAGTATTATGGGGTAGGTAGTGTAATATTATAGGCAGGTGCCTGCGCCGTTGTTCGCGCCAAGTCGGGAAACTTGGATTTTATTTTTCTCGAATGGCAACTCTCGCACAGGGGAGAGAGGGAATCGAGCGGAAAGTATTGACAGTTGAATATCCGTTGGCGCTTTTTTGGCTCTGCTTTTTAATCAGAATTTGAAATGAAAAATGACTTTTAAAATGGGTTTCAATTAACGAAATCAAACCTTGATTATCAGATTAACTTGCTACTTAAGGGATTTATTTTTCAGCAGTTTCATCATATTTTATTGGAAATCTTATTTTAAAATATTAGTATTATTTCTCTTTATGTATATAAGTATTCAGTTCAATATATTTTCCAAATTAAAGGAATTATCATTATCATTCCTATCAAATGTCTGGTCATAGGAAATTTACAAATAATTTCATTTATGTAAGAATAATTTCAAATTTAAGTGGTTTAAAAAATGATTTACATAGGTACGAGAAAACCTATCAATGAAATAAAAATTATTAGTTATCATAAATCCATTGGTAGTTAAGAAGTTTATGAACATGCAGAACAGCGACTAATTTAATGAAAATCACAAGTGTAGAGTGATATATCGTTTTTATTTTTCTGCATTAGGTACTAAGGGAAAAATCTGTGATTAAAAACAGTTTTTTTTTTCTTTTGATTCTTTGTTTTTTAATAAATAGTTCCCATTCAGGATTTAAAAAATCAAGAATCGCTTCAAGATATCGAGTCGCATTTACATATCTGATTCTTAATTTAAATCAGATAACCCAACCTTATTCAAATGATGCTCCCTTAGGACAGAGGGTGGAAATGTTAAGACCTAAAACCTGAAGTGACATTCCGATGAAAGTATCAGGATACCAAGAGCGTGGAACAGGTGCTATCTGGGCTGGGAATCAGTTGATCTCGCGTAGGCCCGGGATGAACGTAACTCGAAGAAATGCGAGCAATATCAGCAGAACTGTATGCTCTCCTGATAATTCTGCACCGATATTGCCTTGTTTTTTTCACACAATATTAAAAAGGTCATTTCTTATTTGTGTTATTTTCCTTATCAGCAACTTCTAATGCACGTATTATTGCTGATGCTGTTTTGTTTTGATTTAAGCACACAAATATAACATACATATCGTAGTCATACAGGAGAAAGTGACCAACTACCAAAACGTAAAATGTTCAGGAGGGCCATTTAAGTCACTTTTGCTTGGCAAGAAAATAAACATCAATGCAGTTAGTCATTTTTTACCAAGTCAATATGTTATACTTCCAAGTATCCTCTGGGATTTTTTCAGGGCAATATTAAGCTAGTAATATATCAAATAGTCAATGATCACGTTTTTGTAAAACAATGCACTTGGTCACTTTCTCCTGTATGACTACGATATGGTAAATAATAAATAACCTATGTAGCTATTTCTAGTGTATAATGAATAATTATTCGACCGATTTTTGCATAAGATTTTTTTCCCATCCAACTCTTCATCCACCTCCGTAGTGTTATGATCAGCACGCTTGGCTACCGTTCACAAGGTCCCGGGTTCGATTCCCAAAGGAAGGTAAAAAAAATACATATAATTAATTCTTTCACTCTAGTATTTATTCAATATTACCCTGGACTGGTACCTGAAGCGGAGGGCTGATCACATTTCCTTCACGTGTTAACGATCAAGATAAAACTCCGTTTATATGATTCAGTACCTTATGCACCATCTAGTGTAGATAAGGGTTTAAATATATTTTTTTTAATATTTGTTTAATAATACATACCTACTCATATTTGCAACTCTGCTCATTTTGTGTTTATAAACATTTTGAAATAAGGATATTATTGTACATTGTCAATTAAATGGATTACCTTATGCATCATTGGGTGTGAATTGCGAAAGGATTTTGCACGAGGCAATTTATACCTCTGGAGATAAATGCACAGAGTAAATCTACCGTCACACTTGGCGAAGGCTTAAGGCCTACCAAAGTGCCTACACAAATCCCCTAATCTGATTTGCATTCTCGCCCCTGCGAGCATTCCGATCGGATGCCTTCCGGGTGGAGTGGGATTTTTACACCCT
Organism: Brachycentrus maculatus; assembly: GCF_059751285.1. Lineage (NCBI taxonomy): Eukaryota > Metazoa > Arthropoda > Insecta > Trichoptera > Brachycentridae > Brachycentrus > Brachycentrus maculatus. The sequence goes on from NW_028280872.1 coordinate 646,567, forward strand.
TTAGGATAAACGGCTTGACAATGGGAAAGGGATGAGATTGGTGACGTCTTAGGACTTATCAAAACGCTTTTCGTCCGATAAGCAAAGGATTGTGCAAATTGTGCATTTTGCATTTATGTACAGTCTCAAACAAGGGTTGCTGACCATATTTTATCAATTTAATTAAATAAATAAATCGATTATATAATTAAAATGTAACTTTGTTTTAAAATCACTATAATATTTATAGTGATTTTAAAACAAAATTACAGTTTTATTATTTAATGGAAAATCACAAAGTTAGTGCTTCAAATATATGTTTTAAATAAATTATAAATAAATTACATAGAAGCAAAATGTTTCGTATATTTAAGATAGAATAACTTTAGAAAATAAGATCCTTATTATTTCTTAGAAGATACATATTTATTTGGTCACAAAAGTTTATTTATTTATTATTATTTGTATGTTATATTGCAATAATTTCTAAAAATTATTTGCGATGTAAAGCCACGTTAATTTATTAATAAAAAAATCATATAAATGATAATATTTTTTCATTTTTCTTTTGAAACGTCGATTTCCCATGTAAAAATTGCATTTTAAATGTTATTAAAAAAGTCAATTGCTTTTATTGTAATACAAATATTATCAATAATATGTATGTTATTTTGAGTAAAAATTTATGATCAAGTGAGTAGACACGTACAATATATGTAGTATAATATTATACATACCCAAAATTCAGACAATAACAAACGACGTCCGACACATTTATAAAGGCGGTGTTAATTAAGCGGCCATTGTGAAAGTAATGTTGTTCCTCCCTGATATTCAGTAAAGCCTCAACATTCAGTGCCAGATTCAGCTATTTTTTAAAAAAATAATAAAATAAAAATTTACTTTATCATTTGATAGAGAGATGGCAAAGAGCCTCAAAGTAAAGAAGATAGATATCTATGGTATATGGTAATATACTACTGCGCTGAGAGAAATACAGATAAAAATAATTGAGCCGGAAATGATGATATTATTTATAATTATGATACTATTTATAATTAAGGTTGAATACCCGTACTCGTAAACCTTGTGCAAATTACCGCAAAGTTGCATGTGTCTCTTAAAGCCCAATATGCGACAAATCGCAACTTAATTTTCTTTAAATCTAGGTAACATTTAACGTAATTGAATGTTTGATTAAAATACCGATTTTATTTTAAAATTCAGAAGAAATTAAAAAAAATCGAAATAAATAAATGGTTTTAAAAAGAAAAGAGTTGTTGAATGATAAGGAGTTAAGAAAAAAAACATAAAAAGATTTTTCAATACATATTCCTTTAAAAAAAGTCTTATTCTAATATACTTACATAAAAAAAATTAAATAATTAACGGCAAGTCCGATTTCCTTCTGAATTTATACGTTTGAGATCTCTTAGACAATACTAAGACAAATATGCTGTATTTTACTAAAATAAGTCAATGCTATGTATTTACTGTACGTAGTGAGATAGACAGTTATATATATTTGGTCATTATTTAAATTTAATTTTGTTTAATTGCATTCAATTTCCTTTTTTACCTTAACAGGCTGAAAAAATGCACGAAATGGGTGTATTTTTTTAACTTATTATACGCTACACAGATCCTCATAATTTAAAAACCAGCTTAACTTAATAAAAAATATTTTTGGATTTGGCGTTAAATTTGTAGAACGCTTTTTCAATTTATATTTTAAATGTTAAATCAAACGCTGATTTTTTTTTGGGTAAGTTGTATTTTATTGTTTTAAAAATCTTCACATTCGTTTGAAAATGCCATAACTAGGCGAAACAATTTTCACAAAATCGATTTTCATGTGTTTTTTTCAACAATAAAATACAACTTAGTAGACTCAAAAAATCCGTGTTTGATTTAACATGTAATACATAAAATATAACAAAAAATTGTCAAATGCGACCCTGTAAATTTTGACCAGTCAGTCAATCTTAGCTCAGTTTTTTTAACTGGTTTGATTGATTGAAAAAATAATGCCCGCACATAAAACGTATACGAGTACAATATGTACGTAGGTACGCGAGTGACGTTTAAGATTGATTCGTTTAACGATGATATACGCGGTGTAAAAGGGTTAAAATATTGAAAAGGAGCTTAATCTTATTCAACACAAAATGAACTTAAATATTTTTAAATCTCACAATGGTTTACAATTTACACGGAAAGGTTATAATGTTACGATTATTTCAAATATAATTCAAATTTTGAGCGGTGTTGATCTCAAATGAAAAAATGAAATGTGTGTTGGTATATACGGAGTCCGCATCCGTAGTGTAATGGTCAGCATGCTCGGCTACCATTTTGGAGGTCCCGGGTTCGATTCCTAGAGGGGGTCAAATAAATATAAGTGATTTTTTCACTCTAATATTTATATATTTACCCTAGACTGGTACCTGAAGCGGAGGGTTGATCACCTTTCCTTTCTATGTCAACGATCAAAATAACACTGCGTTTATATTATTCAGTAAACACATATATACACATATATATATATATATATATATATATATATATATATATATATATATATATATATATATATATATATATATATATATATATATATATATATATATATATATTATACACATACTGCTTTTAGAATACAGTTAGAAATGAGATAGCATAGTGGCAAGGTTAAGTGTTGCAAGGATCAATAAGCTGACCTAACAGCATATTTCCAATATTATTTGGTAATTATTAATTCTATTAATTCTATTAATTTATAATACATTTTTATTTTCTTATTTTTTCTCGATTATTTAACATCTTTATTTACTTATTATTAAGATAATAATAAATCATTTTAATAATCATGTTTCGATATCAATACAGCTGACTAAGTATGGAACCTACTGGTACACGTGTGTAAAGTGATAAAACATGCTTTAAACACGCTTTTGACTTAAATTAACTTTTGTGACTTAAACATGCTTTTGACGATCGTAAGCCTCGTTGATGCTAATCTGCTTCAGATAACAAGATTTGTAAAAAAAATGTTGTAAATATCTTTCTCCATTCGGCGTAGGGTGCAGATTTTTTTAACTCCATTAAAAACCACCTCAAAATTAAATAATTATAAATAAATTATTAAATATTTTTATTTAATGCAATGTATTCTGAAGAAAAGTTTCTAGCTAACAGGAACTCTAGCTGAACTGCTTGTTTACTTGAAGCAAATATTTAATCTACAAACAAGGAACCCCTCAGATTTGCACAATAGAAGGGTTTGTAATACGCTTGTCATTTCGCGTATATTCATACCTTGTACATACGTACATATCGCAGTTATATTATCATCCGTATGACCGTTGCTGTTATTATTATCTGTGTGTCCATTTGCAGAATGATGCCAGATGCCCGCGACACACCACTTAACTAATTATTACGGGGGATAGAGAATTGGAGAGCTTCAGGGTGGCTAGACAAGGATATTAGCAATCCCCAACTAACCCTGAATATTAAAAATAATCATTTTGAATCATTTTGATTTTTCAGGAGAACGTTTTTAAAGTTTAAAAATATAACACAATGTATTAAAAATAAATATCAAGCCACTTATTGAACTTTTTACTGTGCAACAAATCTTTTCAGGTAAAACCTGATTGTTTTTTTCTGCATTTGAAAAGTATTTATCATATTAAAAAAAAAATTAAACTTTACCTTTTCTTCAAAATGCAAATACAACATTTTCTGCCCTGTTGCGGGTAAAAATTAAGTTTAAAATATGCCTCTTTTGCTGGCATATAGTACATTTTCTGGGCATTCCGAAAACATGCACAACTGAAAATTGTGCACTAGATTATACCCCCTGTTCCCAACACAGATTCAAATAAAAACATATTTAATTAGCTAGAAGAAACAAAAATCCACTAAATGATCTATTAACTTTGTACATAATAAGCAAGGTAAATAATAAATGCAATTCCCATCTAAAAAAAAAAGAAAATTGTAATCACTTAAACCAGCCTATGAAGGTCGTTAGCCCCGTAAATGCCCAGACTTCCATATTCTTCTTCATCATTGATGAGATGTCAAAAAATAATGTGAATAATATTTTAGAAGTTTTAAACCAATTGTCTGTGAATTATATCGTACCAGCTTTAGTACGATTTTTTCCATATATTCAAGTTTTCAGTATTTTGAACGGCTCTCGGTAAACATAGAAAGCTACTACATACATTCTGCCTACAATACTAGTGAGGGTGAGATAAAATCCATACCTTTTAATTTTGACACATGTTTCCCGCCAAATGGTCGCGTCTCTGCTATTTCCTCAAAATGTCAACGAACTTGTGGGAACGAAATATTATTTTCTGCACCCTTATCAGCTCAATCTGCGTTCTACGTATAAGTGACGATTCCTTAAAACTCTGTTGAAACAACGTGGACCAAATGAAACAAACATTTTGCTACTTTCATTTATTTTATTAGACTTATTTTAAGGTTATTTCTATGGCCATTTCCACAGACATACCTGGTGTTGCCGTTACTGAAATATGTGTTTTTTCATTATTGACAGGTGGAATGTTTTAAAAATTATTATCTATGAGAATATCGCAGTGTTGGCGTACACTCTTCCTGTGTACTTGAATAAACACTTAATTTTATCAAATGGTAGATTTTCTTCTATTCATCAAATAACTGCCAATTTTATCCATCTCTTTTTTAATCACAACATTTTTAGGTGTGTTTAAAATCTTATTCATATATCTTGGTTTCTCCACTTAAAAGTGATGTTAATAACTCATTTTTCAAAATAAATACTGAGTGGAAAAACCCAAATTTGTGAACAAGGATTAGGACACACCGAAAAGTGTTGTAAACCTGTTCAAATTATAAGCTGCATAAAAAAAATACATCATATTTTCAAGCGTCTCGCAGTATATAAAATAATTCTGTTTGTATCTTGAATATAGCCAAATAAAATGGGTCTCTGCTTAATAGTAACTTTAATCAAACCAACTATAGGTGGCTCTAGTAAACGCAGCCATAAAGCGTCATGAGATTTATGATACATGGAGTTCCAAAAAATTTAGTAATGTGGTTGTCAATCATGGGTAGAATGGTTAATGTTACACGTATGTAAAGCGATGACTTAACCAGCTTATGACAAGTCATAAGTCGTATAACCAGACTTCCATATTCTTCATCATCTTTTTTGATATGCCTCAATATAATGAATTGAATCGTGGACTCTCAAGATCAGCATTATGAACCGATTGGAGGCATTTGAAATGTGGTTACATCGTAGAATGCTACGCATTCCATGGACCGATGGGTCAGCAACGTAAATGTGCTCTAAAGAGCAAGAGCAGAGAGACAGTTGCTGACTGATATCAAGGTACGGAAGGTGTCTTATACGGGGCCTGTGATAAGAGAAGAGAAGTACGAGCTATTGCACCTAATCATAAAAGGCAAAATAGAGCGTCGATTAGGTGTGGGCAGAAGACAGATCTCATGGCTCCAGAATATCTGTGATTGAACAGGGATCAGGACCGTCGAGGCGCTATTTAGAGCTGCCCAAGACAAGAACAATTTCATTAATTGATTCGGCAGTCACTTTGTGTTAAAATCTATCCATTTTTAATTAATGTTTTACTTAGTAAATACCACTGTTTCTTAAAATCTACTGTGACACGTGTTTCGATGCAATCCGCATCATTTTCAAACACCGTATGTGAAGCTAATTCTATATTTTAGAGTTGGGTCCTTGGGACGTTGAAGGTTGAAGAGGGGTAGTAGCTGTTTCTTATTTTTGTTACCCCATAGTGGTATTTACTAAGTAAAACATTAATTAAAAAAGAACAATTTCTCTCAAGTGATCGTCAATTTTTCTCTAGTCTAGATAAAGAAGTAAAATGTTATACCCATTAACTCTGTCAACTTTGTTATACCAATTTTAATGACGTTCATAAAAATATAAACATGCGCCCGGAATTCAATTTAAAAAGAACCGCTCAAAGGGAGTCCCAACGAAGTAATCTGAAAATTGCATCCCTCGTTATAGCGACGCTGCATATGATATTTGTGCATCATGCGGTAACCGCTCTTTGTAAGGACCGCATCAAAGGAGAGGAAATATTTACTTACGATCCTAGTTAGTTCACGTTGGTGGTAGATTTCCGCGGGAAAGTTTTCCGCTTACAGCGACGTATTTCGCTACATGCGGGGTACACTCTAATAATTGAAGATCATTCCTGAAAATTAAATATTATCATCGTACGCATTGAGCACTCGTATTTAGGGTAGGTACCCTGTTAAAATAAAAGCGGCTTTTTTCAAATACTCATTGCATTGTGGGTACTATTGCAAAGGTATGCGATATGTTAATACACATATATTAAGTTCTAAGTCCATAGGTTCAATCAGTGCTTATCAGCGATTTATAGTATGTAAATTAATATAAATCGTTAGACTATAAAAATGTATGTATATAGTGATTACTTAAACCAGCCTTTGACGGTCGTCAGCCCCCTAAATGCCCAGACTTCCATATTCTTCTTCATCTTTGATGAGATGTCAAAAAATTATAAGAAAAACAATGTTTTAAAAAAAAAACAATTACACTACATATATAGTAGTAAGAAGAGAGAAATATTTATTTCATTTCGACATCTCAACATAGATGAAAAGGGATTAAGAAGTTGTTGTTTTTAGAGGGCTTATGACCTGTCATAGGCTGGTTAAGTGATCACTTAACACACGTGTAACATTCACTATTCTACCCACGATTGACAACTACATTACTGAATTCTTTGGAACTCATACATATATCATAAATGTCATCTTCATCTATGTTGAGATGTCAAAATGTAAAAATAACTCCAAAGTGGAGAAACTCAGATTTATGAACAAGGATTTGGACATATTCAAAATGTTGTGAACAAATATTTATGTATTTTTTTTATATTTTGACAATTATTATGGCAACAAGTTTCAGTTAAATGTAAAATTGGGTACATCAGTATTTTTTTTTTTTAATGCCAAATATCCAACATTACTTCAATTTGATTTAATGGTTATGGATTTTCATCCTCGACTGTACTTACTTCCTGTTGTAATTTGAAGGTTCTTTTTCCTTCCGCCAATATTTACATCCGGTTTTCTGATGTTTGGAACTCTGTCAAAGCAAGTACTTCAAAGGACATAAGTTGACTCGGTTCTCATTAGGCACCAGGGACAAAGGATTGAAATTTACCCGCAAAATAATAAGTATTGTAAATAATATCGTAGTAAATCTTATCTTATCTATATATATATATATATGTATATATATATATATATATATATATATATATATATATATATATATATATATATTTATGTAAAAATATATATATATATATATATATATATATATATATATATATATATATATATATATATATATATATATATATATATATATATATATATATATATATATATATATATATATATATATATATATATATATATATATATATATATATATATATATATATAAATATATATATATAAATTATTTTTTGATTATTGAAAGCATTAACTTTGTATGTATATCATTTTGATATATTTTGGAGAAATAAATTAAGTTATAATTTACAAATAAAGGTTTATTATCATATTTGTGTGTTTTTTTTTTATGTATTTACAATAAAAAAATACTCATTCAAAATATTTGCCTATATGGAATATAATTTCAAGATAGATTTCTCGGGTAAAAATACTACTTATTTTTCACGATACCAAAGCTAGATTACGTGGTTAGATTTCGGCCTTTGTGGAAAAGGTTCTGTTTCCTCCTAGGAGCGGAACCTTCGGCGGATTGTAAGTACTATAGGTACTAGGTGGCGGCCTTCGGGAAAATCAATAGTCTCTTGACATAGCTTTCGGAAGGAAATGGAACCAAGTAGAGAGAGTTTTTCTTAGAAAAACCATTGAAAAAATGTATATTTAAATGTAATGTCGGGTCGGAATCGGATGTATCTGAATAACTGAACTAACGAACTACTTATTCCTATTACTGCCTACAATAGGGAACTTCTAGAAATTTGGAGATTTTATAAACTTATATTTATTTAGACTAGCAGTGACAGGAACATTAAGAGCTATTTAATATAATATAAATTCAATGTAAAATCAGGATAATTTTTTTAAAGAATATCTGTTTTTTACCAAATAAAAGTTAAGCTAAAGTTTTTAAGTATTTTTTAGTAAATAGTGGTATTAATCAAGTAAAACTTGAATTAAAAATTGATAAATATTACACAAGACAAAGTGACACCGAATCAATTAATGAGTGTTAAAGTTATCTACGCTACGTAGTTAACACGTTATTTTTTCACTATAATTCCAGTCCTGGTCAATTCATATAATAGGTACCTACCCAAAACCAAATTGGTTTTTTTTTTCTGAAAACAGTTCACTTCGAATAAACGAAAAAGTTTTACTCTCCAATTAATTACTTTTGTTTATGAAATGTCACTTTTGAAATGCGAATACACAAATTTGTACATAATTTAGACAATTTCACTTAAAGAATTATTAAACTAATATTTTGTTACATTTTTGTTGCAAGATACGTGATTCGGTACGCTTGTTTGCTTAGTACGTTGGTATTTATTCTTACCGACAACGCTACAGACGAACACTCTCATACTTGATCTCTAGCGCAAACCCTAGAACTCCTTCATGAACCTACATGCACTCTCCTTATTATACGAACGCAAACTCAAGAAACTCATACTACATATTGTAGTCGTACAGGAGAAAGTGACCAAGTGCATTTGTTTACAAAAATGTGATCATTGACTATTTGATATCTTACTATCTTAATATTGCCCTGAAAAAATCCCAAAGCGATTTTAAACTTTGAAGTATAATATATTGACTTGTTACTTAAATGGCCCTCCAGAACTATTTATACTATCAGAATGCCAATTGTGGGTTTTATTATTAAAAATATTATATTTATGTACCTGAAAACCCTGCTAGAAACAGCGTTGTATATAAAATTCCACTATATTCATGGAACTTACCTTCTGACCTATATCGGCCAATCAGAGAGCGGGGATAGGTTCAAAATTAAGATGACGTAATTATCGGTTTGTGTCTCGTGTATTTTTTTTTAATACTGAAAAAAATCTCTTAAAATGTTAAAATTCTTTATTTCATAATATTTTATCTAAACAAAGACGAATCTTTTAAACATAAATGTTACCCGGTGAATTTTGCATTTTTTGGAAAATCGACTTACATGGATCTGACGGATTTTGAAAGTAGGCGACACATATAAGAAGAGAATTTCCTAAATACAAGTAATACAGAATAGAGCTATTAAAAAATGTTTTGTCTACCGTATCCCACTCATCTGAAATACATTGATTTAAGCACTAACAAAATACCTTTTAATATTCACCCAATATATAAGATAACAAATACAATGCTTCAAACTTAATGTTTAAAACGACCCACAGCAACACCAAACCGATTTTTAACAGAAAAATTTATCATTATGATACACGATGACATAATCACATACACGTGGAGCCGATAAATTTAATTAAGTTTGGAGTAAGGTCCTTGCAATATATTGGCCATATCCAAATCAACCAACTGCCTGACATATATAAAATAGAACCCAGTCAGGGATCCAAAATGAATGAACTGAAAAAAAATATTTATGGAAAGATATTTGTGTGTTAAAGATTAGTTATATATTCTCATTTATTTCCTTTATATGTACATGCTTCTTAAGTTATGTTTTTTTATATGCCTTTTTACTGTACCTTTTTTTGCTTTATATATATTATGTATTTGGCCCTATGTTTTCTTATTTGTTACTCTCTTCTTTGTTTTTCAGTCTTGTTAACCTTAATCTGATATCCCAAAATGAGTAATGGAAATTACTCATCGGGAATATTTTATACATGAGTTATGTATATATATTTCGTCCGCCTCCGTAGTGTAATGGTCAGCATGCTCGGCTACCGTTCTGGAGGTCCCGGGTTCGATTCCCAGGGGGGTTTAATAAATATAAGTGATTTTTTCAGTCTAATATTTATTCAATATTACACTGGACTGGTACCTGAAGTGGAAGGCTGATCACCTTTCCTTCATGTGTAATCGATCGAGATAACACTGCGTTTATATGAAGCAGTGCCCTATGCACCATTGGGGTGCGGTAAGGGATTTATTATATTATGTATATATATATATATAGTATGTTTAAATAAATAAAAAATTTAAAAAAGGTTGTGTTCAATACCACATATTTCCTGATGAATGTGAGAACCTTCCATATGCGGGTAGTGGGAGGGGTCAAAGGTCGCGGCGTCGGCGTCCCGACGCCCTATTGGCCGGGCCTCCCTCCACACACCCCGTCCCCGTCCGACGCCCCGAGAAGCCTCCAGAAGGGATGGTATCGCCTTACGAGATATCGGATACTCAATCTTAGGGTGGAAAGTGTTTCTGTAAGATAAATAATATATAATACCTACCAGCTCGTCGGCTATTTTTCCACATTTAGTGATTAGCGCACATGAATACCGAAACTTTTTTCGTGTGTTCAAAAACTTGTTCACAAATAAAGTTTCGGGTTGTGGACCCGTGGTTAGTGTCGCGGACTCTTAAGTCAAAGTTTCTCGGTTCGAACCCACTCTACCACAATTTGATACCAATTTCTAATAATGAGCCGCTTAGGCTTACAGAAATAGTATGAAATTGAACTATTTGCGTAAATAATAAAAACACAAACATTTCTCTTTTATTTAAAAATAAAATAAAATAAAAAATACATTTTTGACATCTCAACCTATATGAAGAAGAATATGGAAGCCTGAGCATTTACATGGCCCTGTCATAGGCTTAATGAGGGATCACTTCACACACGTGTAACATTCACCATTCTACCCATGATTGACAAGCACACTACTCAAATTTTGGAAGTCATACATATTTTACACACTGTAACATTCACCATTTTACCTATGATTGACAACCACACTTTTTAAAATTTGGAAGTCATACATCGGAACATTTGGATAAATCCTGCATCAGGAAGTCATTATCTTCTTCGTGGTTCCATCCTAACTATCGTCTTTGTAGACTGTTGGGGTCAGCTCTCCTCGACCTCAGGTTGTAGGTCCTTCTATCATTCACAACGTCATACATATTATGACTAAATTATGAGTTTATAAGTTTCAAGAAATAATATTTCACAGTATATAACATTTAACCTAAATAATCCCCAAGGTAAAATAATCAATAAAAAATACCCAACGCAAAGATAAAATTTGTAATATTACATGCATATATATGTCTTCTTCTAACCCTTATCCGCACCCGATAGTGCATATGGCACTGCATCACATTGACGCAGTTTTATATTGATCTTTACTTACATGAAGGCTTGGTGATCACTCCAGAAACCAGTCCAGGGTAGTATTAAATAAATACTAGAGTGTGAAATGACTAATATTTATTTTTACCCCCCTGGGAATCGAAACTAGCACCCCAGTACGGTAGCTCAACATGTTGACCATTACACCATTGAGGCGGACTTGATTAATTTCAAGAAATAATATTTCACAACGGACTTTTACAGTATATACATTTTAACCTAAGTAATGCACAAGATGAAAAATTAATATAAATAATAGCCAATGCCAAGATAAAGACATATAATATTACTACGTACATATCGTAGTCATACAGGAGAAAGTGACGAAGTGCATTTTTTACAAAAACGTGATTATTGACCATTTGATATCTTACTAGCTTAATATTGCCCTGAAAAAATTCCAAAGCGATTTTAAACTTGGAAGTATATTATATTGACTTGTTAAAAATGACTAACTGTATTAATGTTTGTTTTCTTGCCAAGCAAAAGTCACTTAAATGGCCCTCCTGAACATTTTACGTTTTGGTAGTTGGTCACTTTTTCCTGTACGACTACGATATGATAACAATATTATAGTAACGTATGATATTTATCTGGGAATGTAACAACTCCCAAGAGGTAAGCGCGACCATCCCTCATCCCTGTGCTATGATACGAGTATCACCACTTATCTGCCCTAAAATGCGATGATATTTTATGTATTTTTTTTACCGCGGTCATCGTAAATGATAGCCGTAATGAAATGGTGTTTTTTTTTTCTGAAAATTGTTTCGTAAAAACCGGGGAGTAATATCATGGAACAGTAAATATTTTTGAAGATATAATTTAAGCACGTAACATTCATTAATTAAATAGAACTTTCGTTAGTTTGCGAAGTAGATACCAAATTTGGCAATAAACAATTTTAACATAGATGAAGAAGAATATGTATACGACCGTCATAGGCTGGTTTAAGAGATAACTTTACACACGTGTAACATTAACCAAAACTACCCATGATTGACAACCACGGTATTCAAATTCTTGGAAGTCAATATATCGCTCACTCTTTTCAACAACGTCATATATCAAAAATCGTCAATTTTCAGTTTTGTATGTTTTCGGAATGCCTAGAAAATGTAATATATCCCAGCAAAAGCGGCATATTTTAAACTTAATATTTACCCGCTACAGGGTAGAAAGTGTGGTTTTTGCATTTTGAAGAAAAGGTATTGTTTAATTATTTTTTTAAAATACCTTCTAAATATTTTTCAAATGGAGAAAAAACATTCAGGTTTAGCCTAAAAAGATGTATTGCATAGTAAAAAGTTCAATAAGTGGCTTGATATTTATTTTTAATACACTTCATTATATTTTTAAACTTAAAAAACTATCTCCTGAAAAATCAAGTTTTTTGATAAATGGCGTTGTTGAAAGGAGTGAGCAATATGTGATCCAATTTTGAATTATTTGTAGAAGAATCACTTGAATTTTCACTAGTGACATATATGTATATTCTTCTTCATCTTAATTGAGATTTTAAAAAAAAATTGAAAAATAACTCCTATAATTGGAGATAATCCAGATTTGTGAACAAGTATTTGGACGCACTCAAAATGTTGTTTTTACAATTTCAATTTTGTGAGTATTATTTTTTGAAAGCGTTGATTTTTATGTAACTCAATTAAATCATTTTCGAGTGTACTTTAATATTTAAAATAATTTAATATTTATAACGTTATCAAAGAGAATTTCAAAACACCGCACAGACCTTATCTGTATTTGATTTCTTTTAAATATGTGTATGTACGTAACATTATAATATGTTGATATTTCTTTATAAAAACAAGTCTTTAGACGATAACAAGGTTGTCATGTCCGCATTTGTTGCAAAAATATCTTTAATTGATAATATTTATTATTCACATAAATTTTATAAAGCATAAACAAACGTTAAAGGTAAGAAGATATACGAAAAATGTATGAACAAACTCCACAGTTAACGCAAGACATATATCGATTTTTAACAATCATAAGTGTCGGGTTGTGGTCCCATGGCTAGTGTCAGAGTTACTCGGTTCGAACTCACTCCACCACAATTTGATACCTATTTCTAATAATGAGCCGCTTAGGCTTACATAAATACTATGAAATTGAAGTATTTTTATAAATAATAATAATAATAATAATAAAACCCTTATCCGCACCCCAATGGTGCATAGGGCACTGTGTCATATAAACGCAGTGTTATCTTGATCGTTTACACATGAAGGAAGGGTGATCAGCCCTCCGCTTCAGGTACCAGTCCATGGTAATATTGAATAAATATTACAGTGAAAAAATCACTTATATTTATTTTACCCCCCTTGGGAATCGAACCCGGGACCTCCAGAACGGTAGCCGAGCGTGCTGACCATTACACTACGGAGGCGGACAAAATTATAAATAATAAAACACAAATATGTAACTTTTTTTAAGCTAATCAACTAACTAACGACCACTCCGCTTCCCGCAGGGTTAGGCAGAAAGAATACAACACTACACCAATCTGTCTTTGTCTTTGCAAACAGTCTTCAGATCTTCTACATTCATGCATCTTTTCATACATATACGCCGATTATTCCGATACTTATGGTAAAATATTGTCATACTTATTAATCCCTCTGCTGGGGATTTAATCTGGGACCTTCGGCGCTGTGGTGAAATGCGCCAATCACTACACTACGGTGACAAATGTCCATCAAATATTAAAACTGGAATGTACCTTAATAGCAGGACTGATCACCTTGCCTTCGTGTAATTTACGATCAAGAAAACGATAAACGATACACTGCCCTTTACCCCACTGAGTTCGAATAAGTGTTAAAGATTTTTTTTAAATACAATAAAACCTCGATATAACGGACCTCTATTTAACGAACTTCGGATATGACAGACAAAAAAGAGGCGAATGTTTTTGCCTAGAATTTTCACTCATGAATTACATGAAATTATAGTTACTTTAAACATAAAGAGTAAATCCACTCAGGAGTAGGCATAGGCTATGAAACTTATAAAGTTGAAGCCTGAGTAGGGACATGATAAACGGTGTTGCATAAGCCGTAGCTAGATTTCAGAGTCACTTGGACGTTAAGTAATTTTTAAAAAAAGAACAGACAAAAAATCCGGTCAAATGTGAAAAAATTGAGAAACGTATTTTCAATATTATACGTGCTTAAATTCAAGTGTCGCCGAGTAACAAATTTCAGCGTCATACGTCTAGCACTAGAATTTGAAACGTAATGCCGTCCTGTCCGTAGACCTTGAAGAACTCTTCTTAATCTTTTCAACCATTCCATTCCATTCCTTTCTTATATCTTCGTTTTTAATGCTGTCATACAAAAAAAAAGTGTTTTGAACATATTTTAATATAACAGACTTTCGGTTTTAACGGGAACGCTCTTCCCCCAATTCTACCCCTTTTCCGCACCCAATGGTGCATAGGGCACTGCATCGTATTGACTTGATAGTTACTTATATAAAAGCAAGGTGATCATTCCTGCGCTTCAGCGACCAGTCCAAGGTAATACTAAATAAATATTAGAGTGTAAAATCACTAATATTTAATTTCACCCTCCCCCCCTGGGAATCGAACCTGGGACCTCCAGCACGGTACTTATATCTTCGGGTTTGAATATCAACTGAAGTTTAACGTCACAAGTGTATAAAGTTTAAGCCAGCCAAATGTAGCTAAACAGGCTAACCATTACACCACGGAGGCGGACGAAATCCCCAATTGGTCCGTTATATCGAGGTTTTACTGTATGTTAAAAAAATATCAGCGCGTTAAAGTGGTGACTTGCAGAGGTTAGACGCCATCTGTAATACCAGTTTGGCAGTGAAGGAGTTATCACAGTATGAGGAGTTATCATGCTTCACACGCCCTCACCACCCGCAGGACGCCAGCATCTTTGACCCATCGGGGTGAGATGGGAGTCAACGTGGATTCTAAATAGTATCTCGTGAAATGATTTATTCGCTTAATGGGTGCATTGGGTTGATCTTAGTGTATCGGAACTGTTAACCCATTAAATTGCGGGTCTTCTGAGTCAAGGAGACGATCCAATTACCGCTTCATTCACTGGCAACGCTTCGTGATTAGAGACTCTTAGATTAGCGACTTAAAAAAATGTCATATTATTTACTGACTCGGCATTAACTTTGCGGAATGACATGTTGCATATTTTTTAAAAAAAACATGTTGATTAGAGTCGCGTGGGGTAACTGTACGCATATTTTTATTTCGATTTAAAAAAAAAAACACTGTGTTTGGAATTTTAAACTTTTTTAATAATTAAAATAAATCGTTTCTTAGAAACATAAAAAAATTCTAAAAAATTTATTTGGTCAATAAACAGAAAAATTATATGAAAAGTTTAAGTATATGTCGAATGTGTACACTTGCCCCATATACGGGGTAAGATACGCACACCGTAGTGTAAGTGTATGCATTGCGTACGGCTCCTGTTAGGTGGAGACTGACCGGAGCATTTCGTCGTAACATAACGTCGTAACAGCGCTCGCGGCGAGCATCAGCGAGCATCCGAAACTATGGATGGAGCGCTCGGCTCGCTGTATTGACGAATGCTCGCATCGTAACGTGTTACGTTACGGTCAGTGTCCACCTTTAGGGGTAATTTACTTTCAGTTACCGCAGGTAAAATGTCCTTTTTTATAGCTTGTGCAGTTCTCATGCCACTATGCCTTACATTGAATACATTCTATCCAATCTTCTTTGGGCGGGTACACTTGTATAATACCACTTGTCCACCTTTGTGGTGTAATGGTTAGAGTGTTTGTCTACCGTGCTGTAGGTCTCGGGTTTGTTTCACAGGGGGAGTGAAATTTAATGTTAGTAATTTTACACTGTAATATTTATTTAATATTACCCTGAAGTGCTCCCTGAAGCGCAAGAGTGATCACCTTGCATTCATGTAAGTAACGATAAAGATAACACTGCGTTAAGACGATGCAGTGCCCTATGCACCATTGGGTGCAGATAAGGGTAAGAAGAAAAAGATAATACCACTTAATGAATTTTATTTCATCACACGACTAGTTTCGAAAACTACAGTTGTTTTCATATACAGGTGAATAGTTCAATTGAATAGCAATTTTCCTATTAGTAACAAGTAAATTTATATTTAATTACAAACCAAATACTACTTAGGTACCTACATTTTAAGTCCAATGTATTCAAAACTGAACCAAAGTATTTTTTGCTCTTTATTTGCAATTACCGGGTAAATAACTAGATACATATATTTTATATAATATATTCAGTGATATGATGGGTGTAGCCATTTTAATTGACATTATTTACAAATTTGTTTTTATCAATATCATATACAAAATATTATGTAAAGTACTGGACTTTGAATATTATTATATATCTTAGTAAACAACAAAAATATCTCATTACAAATAATTAGTAGTCAGACTATGAAATGAATTACCTCTTCATATGAAAAATGCACCATCTCTGATACTGATGACTTTCAGGAAATACCTGAAACATAACATCTATCCTTGAAGCCCTAACTAGCCGTCATATCATTCTTCCTTAAATTCCCATACCTCCCTCTCCCACCTTGCCTGATTATTCTTCATTTGTCATATTTGTTTTTATCAGCTTACAGTTTCATTAACATTGTAATTATTTGTTCATTCATACTGAGATTTATTTATTTAATATATTAACATTTTTATTTATAACATAATACATTTGAATCATTTATACATGTGGAGAACTTTTGGAACAGGCAGATGATTTCATATATTTGGGTAGTATGTTTTCTAGGGATGGAAAGATTGATAAAGACATAGAAAGGAGAGTGAATGCTGGGAACAGAGTGAATGGTGCACTAAAATCAGTTTTAGCAAATAAAAATCTATCAGCCGAAGCTAAACTGGCAGTACACAATGGAGTTCTGGTTCCAACCCTTATGTATGGAAGCGAAGCATGGAGTTGGCAAAAGAAGGATGAAAGCAGACTGAATGCAGTCGAAATGCGATCCCTCAGACGAATGTGTGGCAAAACGATGTTTGATAGATGTTCGAATGATGAAATAAGGAAAAAATGTAAGGCTGAGATAAGCATTATCGATAAAATTAAGAAAGGTGTGTTGAGATGGTTTGGACATGTGGAGCGTATGAGTGAAGAAAGAACGGTTAAACAAATTTATGGAGCGAATGTAGTTGGAAAAAGAAGCAGAGGACGACCGAGGAAAACTTGGCACAATCAGGTATGTCAAATACTTGAAAGCGGCCGGGTCAGGAGTCGTAATAATCGTCGGGTATGTATGAGGAGATGCATGAATGTAGAAGAGGCAAAGAATGTTTGCAAAGACAGAGTGATGTGGCGTTCGATTCTCTCTGCCTACCCCTGCGGGGAAGCGGCGTGATGGTTAGTTAGTTAGTTAGAACTTTTATATTTCGATTCGCTGTGCCTCTCCATAAAAGACACTGGTGGCGTGGTTTAATGTTATATAATAAAAGATATAATAGTCTTTTTTTTGTATATTTTTTCAAGAAATATAATTATAATTTATGCTGTTTTGTCGTTTATATCTTTGTATAAGCGCCATCTAATCCTTATTTTAAACGGCTCATTTCAAAGGTTTAAACGCTGACCAGTATTACTTGTCTGTTTTTGGTTGGAAGATATTGTTTCTTAGCAATAAGCCTGCCAATGTACATATTTTCTTAACAATAAGTTCAAATAAATAAATAAAGATTTATTTATTCGTGCATTTAATTATTTTAATCCTTTAAATTTAAAACCAGTGTTTCAAAAATATGTACTAAAAAATCCCTATGAAACTCTAGAATATATAGATGATGTAAACCATTATTTGTAAAAATATTTCTATTTTATTAATACAAATAAATTTTCTCAAAGGGCTAGCACACTCAAGGGTGTGCATTCCATATAGGCAGAAAACCATTACCTATACTTACTTACCCGCGTGACATATAAAAACGCAACTAATACCTACCCTAATTTACTAAGTAGTACGTAGCTAAACTCTACTGCCAACACTAATTAATTTTCCATGCACGCCACTGAGTACACCTTAGTGGTAGCTTGTCATTCACAAGCTTGCATGAGTATGGTACGCAATCCCGAGTTTCCTTACTGTATACTATACTATTTCCTTTCTTGGTTGATTAAATTCCTTCTTCATTTTACATGTAGCAGTAATGTTTTGAGCTACTCTTACAAAATATAATCACAATTTGGGATGAAATTAAAATGAGCATACATTATGACTTAGACACTTGCAGACAAATCAAAGTAAATAACATAGTGAAATTGAGATGATAAGAATATTTATAAAATATCTAATAAAGTAAATAGGAAACTGATCTGGTTACTGAGATAGACAAATAAGATAAAGAATGGCAAGCTTCCGGGAGAGGCTGATGGGGAACTCCAACCTCATCATAAAACTGCTGGAACACAGACGGGGGCTGGACATGTGGCAGCACTGGAGCGCAGCATTAAAATTATCAAAGAGCTGATCTTCTCACATCATCTCTCCAGATATGTTGTGAAAAGATTAACACATCATTATGCTATGCTATGAAGTTATAAACCAAATATGGCTTGTAGAACATAGACGGGGGCTGGACATATGGCAGCACTAGAGCGCAGTGTTGCAGTTATCAGTTAGCTGATCTTGTCACTGTCTCTCCAGATATGTTGTGAAAAGATCACCACATCGTTACGCTATGCTATGAAGCTGTAAACAAAATATGGCTGACTAAGTATTGCACCCACTGCTTAGACAAACAGGAATAACATTTATTTCTGCTATTATTATTACCAGTTTATAAGTTATTATGTCTGCATTATATTAATGAATAGGATCCGACAAACAGCAAATAGTTATTGTATTATCAGCAAATTGAGAGCAGACGTAAATGTGGAAATAAATACATAATTGTGTTTTTCTTCTGATAACCTCCAACCTCCTAATCATGTGATATACTTAACTGCTGTTGCTTTACAGCTAGATATGGATGAATGCCTTCCACTTGAGATATTAGTTATCTCACTAAAAACAATAATTAATGATATCTTCGGAATATCCTAGCACATAAATACCATTGGGTGCTATAAAAAATATTCAAATCATCATAGCACAGAAATTAACACTATGCAGTCCACCCATACAATCAGGATTCTTTTATTTGGAGCTATGTAGTAGGACTAGTCCAATTCATTTCGCTTATTGCCGGCAGTTTTTCTAGGTTTTCAAATCATAAATTGCGAAATTTTACTAATCTCACTGTCATTTCTGTGAGTTCCAATCCTTTTAGCCATCTAAGTTGGAATAGGCAAAGCTTTTATAAAGCAGAGACCCTTTTTTATCTACATGCAAGATGCAAATCCTGGCTTTGAACTCACATGTATTGTGTCACGAGTTTGATCAATATATCGTAGTCATACAGGAGAAAGTGACCAACTAACGAAACGTAAAATGTTCAGGAGGGCAATTTAAGTCACTTTTGCTTGGCAAGAAAATAAACATAAATGCAGTTAGTCATTTTCAACAAGTCAATATATTATACTTCCAAGTTTAAAATCCTTTGGGATTTTGTCAGGGCAATATTAAGCTAGTAAGATATCAAATAGTCAATGATCACGTTTTTGTAAACAAATGCACTTGGTCACTTTCTCCTGTATGACTACAATATCCAGGAGTTCCAAAAAACATTGAGTAGTGTGGTTGTCAATCGTGGGTAGAATTGGTGGATGTTACATATTTGTAAAGTGACACTTAACCAAGTCTATGATGGTCATAAGGCCTGTAAATGCCCAGACTTCCATATTCTTCTTCATCTATGTTGAGATGTAAAAAATAACTCTAAGCGGAGATAATCCAGATTTTTGAAAAAGTATTTTGACACTCTCAAAAAGTTGTAAATTAAAATATTAGTGCAGTTTTCTACAAACATATGTTATTAGTTTGTACCAAAATTTGTAAATGGTTTCCTTCTGTAAACTAAAAAAAAATCAACATTTGATATGAATATTCTTCTTCTTCTTCTTTTTCTAAATCCTAAGGATCTGTTTGTGCCTCCGCTTGTAACTCTTGGGATGTTGACTCCCAGCTGTATTTCCACCTTTTTGGAAGTCTGCCTGGGTGTCTGTGTCCTTCAGGGATTCCTTGAAGGGCGATACGTGGAAGTCTGTCATCTGATATTCTGTTTACATGATCATTCCAGTATGAATATTGAAAACATAATAAACCAATTAAAACAATTATGTATTTTTTTTATATTAAATGTATTTCCATATTATTTTTAAGCAACATTATAAACACTTTATTAATATATTGTCCTTAATAATAAATAATATGTATTATACAAATCCTTCATAATATAAAAAATATATATATAAAAAATGGTAAGCAACTGCACTATTAAAAAAGTTAGTTACACTTTCAAAGTAGTTTATTATGATAGTGTTATTTTATCGTTTTTAATTTATGCTGTTTCAAATTAAAAACAAATAAAAACTGTATATGCTTTTGTTTATCTTGCAATATAATCACGTAAATAGTTATTTTTACAATGTAAATGGTCACAATGTAAAGTGTAAAAATATTACGATGGACAATACTGTGATTTGAAAGATACAAAAACAAATAAAATCAATCATTTAACATCACTGTGAACACAAACACAGAATTTATCACAAATATCTTAAAAACATATAAAATACATTAAAAAAAATCTACATGGAATGGTTTATTGATCAAGGCCTGGACCAACAGAATTCATTTAATATCAACAACAACAAAAATATCGCAAGAAACCTCTCTGTAGTACATTTTATAACATAAACTACGCTCAATATTCATTTGTTTTTTTATTTACAGCGCGAATATATATATTTTATAACATTCATTATTTTAATTTTGACTGATTAAAATATTAGAAAAATAATTCAGAAGAAGAATACGTTGAATAATTATATGTTTAATTTTTTTAAGATTTAAATTAAAAAGATTGTTTGAGGCATTTTCAAAAACTATAATTTTGTAGCAATTTTTTTGACTCATTCGATTAAAGTGAAGAGATCAAAAGTAAGTAAGGGAAAAATGTGGATTTGTAATCATCTCCAGGGTTTACGACCACCTTGATAAATATATATTCTAGAACAGACATGTCAAACTCGCGACGCAGGGGCTGCATGTAACACCGGAGTATTATTTTTGTGACCTGCGATTATATTTTTCATTTATTTTAATTCTTCTTTGAAATCATTTTTTTACACTGGAACATATGATATTCTTTTTTAAAATCATTCAGTTAGATCTACTATACCTCATATGACTGTCTTTGATGATAACTTATTCACTTAGAGTTAGATAAAAATGAAAATAAGACTTTTGAGTTTTTTGATGCGGCCCGCCGGCGTACCCGAAATACCTTATGCGGCCTTGGTGCCTTTTGAGTTTGACAACCCTGTTCTAGAATGCCCAGTTGCATCATTCATAAATTCATTCCTCAAAGTTTTGTGTTTTTATAAGGAAAAGATAAATAAAAGTTATCACAGTGGTGACCCCATTCATAGATAATATTATAAAATAAAGTTTGAAACACTTCATCGTTTTAACTGGTAACATTTAAAAGATAACACCGAAGCAACTTTCCAGAGAACTGATTTATTATCAGCATTATTAACCCATCGGCCTATCAGCTGCCAACCGTTGGCGGTAGGTATCTTTTTACATTTGCAAATCAGCTGCCGTTTAAGCCACGCCCCCATTCGTTGTAGTTCATATTATAAAGATACATTCGTGTGATATCTACAAATCAGTAAAGAAAGCTTTTTGTAATGCATTATTTCTTATAATTTTAATATAAATTTATTGGCGAGACTTGACCAAAGATGTCCCTGTAAGGATAGAATTATCCTTTTGATTGAAATATCAACTAAAATCAGTGAGAAATCAGAACTTTACATCCCAGCAGTAATGTTTTATCGAATTATTTTTTCAAGTTTTCATGTTGATTTATCACATTTCTGATCTAGACACACGATAAAATATGTGCATAATAGTTATATGTACCATATTTATTGGTAAAATAGTAAAAGTTATAATTTTATGAGATAGTTTATTTTAATAACTCGGTTGAATTTGAACGCCGTTGACGCTGCAGCCACGCGCGCGGTGTCATTGGTCGGCTGATGGACCGCGCACAAAACATTTGATGTTTAGTGCGCGGTCCCTTTTTTTGCATTAAAGATTATTTCAATGTTTGTTCTAGTTTTATCAGGTTTAAAATATTAGCGCCTCCTTGTTTAACAACCCATATCACCTCCTCTCCGGGCGGGGAAACTTTCTTACTTGCGGGGATACATTCAATTAGTGTCTTTATTTACATGTTTTGAAAAAAAACTGACATGCGAATGGGTTAATGGACATTGTTAGAGCGATCTAATGAGACGATTTGTATTTTTCTTCAAAATGCTCAAAAACAGATGAGAATGCACTATGGGAAGTCATTTCATGTTTTGAGTGACCTGAAATAAAACAAAAAAGATGATTTAAAACAAAAATAAAACAAAAATATGAGCAATGTAAAACAAATTCAGATAATTTATATTCAATAGTATTTACTTGTACTATATATTGCATAAATAAAATTAACTCTACTTGGTACGATTTCGCTTGTATATTTTACTTTTATTTTGAAATCTTGCAGTTATTTTAATAACATAAAAAAAGTAATTCGTACCTAGATGCGCTGAAAAATAATTACTAAAAAAATGTGTAAAAAAAAGACATGCAATAGGGAACTGAATAGAAAATAGAAAGAAGAACACATTTCAAAAATTTTAAAATACCAAAGTATGTTATCCAACAAATATTATGATATTGAATAATACATATATTAAAATTTTAAGAAATGAATAAAAGTAACTTAAAAATAAGAAAAAAATCAAGACAGTTTTAGTACTATTAATGCCATCTATTGAATATCTCAAAAACTATTTTGAATGAGTAGAAAAAAGGTTTAGAACTTTACTGAATCAGAAAAATATAATCATTTTATATATACACTGAGACCTCACTTTGCATCGTAGATACATTCCAAAAAATCGCAGCGCGAAATTGAAACAACGCGAAGTGATTTGCTGTTTTCCATTGGAAATCATATAAACATCAAAGATGTTTAAAAATAAGAACAATATTTACATGACAAAACAAAAGTAAAACTTTGAAACAACGCAAAGTGAAACGACGCAAAGCGAGGTCTGAGTGTATTTTATTGTATTTACAATGAAAAAAATATTGAGAGCATTTTGGAATACGCACCTGCAGAAACTCGTGGTATTTCATAGTCAGGGGATTTTTGTGGTGTATCAACGGGGTCGTGGCTAGTCACCCAATTTTTGCCTATCTATAATTTGAAAAGAATATATATATATTTTATGTAAATAATATAGGGGATAGATTTTGAATAAAATGCACCCCTACCATTTAGAAATTATTATCATTAGTATATTTCATCTTTTTTAAGAAGTGTTTTATGAACAATGTGCTATGAACAAAATTTTACATTCTGATTTTTATGCTCCAAATGGCATAATTAAGACTCTGACTCAGATCTCAGATCAAGTCTGTAAAATATAGTACATAATTCCAATTACATATACCTTTACTCTCATTAAAGATGGTGATACAACATTTAAAAGTATTATTTTTTGGCATCTCATCAAAGATGAAGAAGAATATGGAAGTCTGGGCATTTACGGGGCTTACGACCGTCATAGGCTGGTTTAAGTGATCACTTTACACACGTGTAACATTCACCAATTCTACCCATTATTGACAACCACACTACTCAAATTCTTGGAAGTTCTATATATATGAACCAATTTAGAAACCTTGTTCATGAATCACTAGAACTTCACTAGAGACATCTATTGGTGAGATGTAAAGAAGCTTTTTATTAAGCAGACACTCTTATATTAGTATGTGAGATCCGAATCCTGGATTATAATCACACACATGAGAAACGCCAGAAAATACCATTTTCATTTTTATTATTTATAATCCAGATTTTGTGAACAAGTATTAGGACACACTCAAAATGTTGTATTCAAAAGTACATTGATATTTTCATGTATTTATGATAAAATCTATTATTGATGCAATATTTTCAGCCAATAATATACAGTACATTATAGATATTACTTTGATGCTTGTTGCGACTGATTTTTTCTATGTTTTCGTCACAATTACCAACTGCTATTTACTCAAACAAATCTGATACCCCCGATAATCTAACTAACTAACCATCACGCTGCTTCTCCGCAGCGGTAGGCAGAGAGAATAGAACGCCACACCACTCTGTCTTTGCAAATATTCTTCGCCTCTTCATGTTCATGCATCTCCTCATACATACCCGCCGATTGTTTCGACTCCTAACCTGACCGCTTTCAATTATTTGGCATACCTGATTGGGCCAAGTTTTTCTGGGTCTTCCTCTGCTCGTTTTTCCAATTACATTCGCCTCATAAATTTGTTTTACCGTTCTTTGATCACTCATTCATTCTACATGTCCAAACCATCTCAACACACCTTTCTTCATTTTATCGATAATGCTTGTCTCAGCTTTGCATTCCTTCCTTATTTCACTATTCGAACATCTATCATACATCGTTTTTTACAAAAAAGCGCCCTTGAGGTAGTTTTTTACGAAAATGGCGCTATATAAATCATCCAAAATTATTATTATTATTATAGTTTTGTCGAACATTCTTCTGAGAGATCGCATTTCGACTGCATTCAGTCTACTTTCATCCTTCTTTTGCCAACTCCCTATATATATGTTTATATAAATGTCATAATTTTCTAAGTTAAAAAGAGAATATTTTATAAATAAAATAATTAGAGGCTAATTGCAGATGTTCAAAATTAAAAAGTCATTTTAAATTTCTTCTTTTTTACAGGCCATTAAGAAACAATCCAGTATAAGCACATATCTTGTGCACAGTTTGATATAAACAAGGTGGAATAAGCATTATCGATAAAATTAAGAAAGGTGTGTTGAGATGGTTTGGACATGTGGAGCGTATGAGTGAGGAAAAACCGTTAAACAAATTTATGAGGCGAATGTAGTTGGAAAAAGAAGCAAAAGAAGACCGAGGAAAACTCGGCACAATCAGGTATGTCAAATACTTGAAAGCGGCCGGGTCAGGAGTCGTAATAATCGTCGGGCATGTATGGCGAAGAATGTTTGCAAAGACAGAGTGGTGTGGCGTTGGATTCTGTCTCTACCCCTGCGAGGAAGCGGCGTGATGGTTAGTTAGTTAGTTAATTAGAAATAAGTAATTGCTACAATATGGATAAAAAAGCACATGTTACAAGTAAATACAATAAATACCTGTCTTAAAACAGTCTCCACATTGCATGACGTCCCTTCACGTCGAAAGCTGTGAACTGAATCCGTCATACCGATTGCTTTAACTCTTTCCAAGAAATCAGGAAACCTCTGGGCCAAGCCGACAGTCACTACGCCACCATAGCTGTGGGCGACAAGTGCCACAAACTTGGCCGGGGAGCGTTTCACATACTCGCTCCAAACGTAATTGGCGTGCTCCTCCGGCGTAGAACTCTGATCGATCAGAAATTGTTTATCACCAATAATCCGCTGATTGTCATTAGTGTTCATGACCAAGACGGCATATCCGAGACTTCTAGCTTTTTCGATGTAGGGAAGCTGCGTTCCTGATCCAATATTTTCATTGATTATGATCCTGAAACATAACAAAGAGGATTTTTTTAAACGTACATATTTTTTTAAAGAAATAACTCAAATGTAGGCTTATCTACAAGCACAAGGTGGACGGAATGGGGGAAACAAACATGAAAAATATCTCAAAAACACCCAAACAAATTTAAAACAATTACTTGCCATTGGTTGGAAGCGAACCGGCAACACCAGTCTTAACAGCTAAGTTTTAACTCAAGATTACTATATCAACAAAAATAATTTTTTCACGTAATAACATGTAACATGAAGTATTGTAAAAATTACAATGAAAATAATGAAAATAATTTGGCATAATTTTAGAGAATAATTTCTGTTGAATACATTCTCAAGGAATTAACTAATTTTCTTGAGGAATATATATAATCGAACAAAATTTTACAGTTTGTCGAGTTTCAACAAAAGGTGAAATTAATTTACTAACAATGTGTAATTTTGGATAAACACATTTTGTTTAATATTTGCCCAGTTGGTTGACTAAAGTAGATTTATACGATTATACATATTACTTCCAAAGATGACATATTTTTAAAATTCCTGGAGACTAAGATCAAAGCTGAGGCACATTCCAACTATGAAAAAGTGACTATTCCAATACACCCTCAGTTTTAACTGACGTAAAACCAAACAAAGGATATTATATCTAACATATCGCTCACCCCTTTCAAGAACGTCATAATACAAAAAACTTAATTTTCCAGGAGAACATTTTTAAAGTTTAAAAATACATATAATGCAATGTTTTAGAAATAAATATCAAGCCACTTATTAAACTTTTTACTGTGCAACAGATCTTTTGGGATAAAACCTGAAGGTTTTTTTTTCCATTTGAAAAATATTTAGTATCTTTTCTTCAAAATGCAAAAACAACACTTTCTGCGCTGTAGCGGGTAAATATTAAGTTAAAAATATGCCGCTTTTGCTGGGATATAGTACATTTTCTGGGCATTCCGAAAAAATGCACAACTGGAAATTGACGATTTTTGATTTATGACGTTCTTGAAAGGAGTGAGCGATATATGCAAAATATGACCAGATAAAAAGTTTCAGTATGATGTTAATTTTTTTTGTTTGTTATAAGTTGACATTAAGCTTTAGAGAAGCTTTCACATACAGACAGTAGACGGCAGCAAATGATCTTCTGTAGTACATACTTCTTTATACTGTCCTATAATACATATTAAACAAGCTCAGAAGATGGGTTCCGAAATGCAACTTCGCAAGAAATACTAACAATGTATGGGAATGTATAACCAAAAACTTAAGTTATCTGCAAATGTGGTAATATTTCTAAAAACCTAATATTTACTTACGATCTCGCCCACTGCCCAGCCCTCACAACTCCAGATCCGTGTATGAGAATTAGGAGTTTATCTTCATTAGTAAAAACATCTTTGCTGGCAAATATGAAACTTCTCTGGTCCTCCGGGCCCGTGGTTGGTACATCCAACCTTTCCAAACCCTCAGCTTTGAGAAGGTCATAAACATGGTATGTAATCGCTTCCCCCAACTCCTCGTAATGTTTCTGGTTTTCAGAATGCTTCGGACTCCAGTTGAAGTTGAAAGGAGTATCAGTCAGTGCGTGTTTTTGTTTGTCTAATTGCCTCAACTGTCCAGCTGAAAACAAAACATTTTTTTATTTAATATAGTTACAAGAGTATGTTCTCTATAATTTAATTCATTTTCTAGACATTTTGACTTTACAATCTTAAAATTAATAACGCAGTTCTCTCCAATAAATAGACTAAGCTCTTTTGCTTAGAGAGGGACTTACACTTATTATTTATTGTCTATGTTTGTGGGTGGTTTAATTTATTTTTACTATACATACATTTTTTATCTTGGATTAACATGTTATATAATTTATTTTTTAGAATTTGAATGTCTTAAATTTCTTTATATCTGTAGGAAGGTTATTGAAGTACTTGGTTCCCAAATTTACAAAGTTGTGTTTGAATTGTTTGATATTGCATTTTGGTATTGTAAAGTCATTTTGGTATCTCAAAAATGAACTTCTCTTTAAATTTAAGTATTTTTCACCCTTAAATAGTTGGAATGTCACTGTTTTTTTTTTAATGGTTTCTACTTTTCTACCTATAAATCAGTTATACAGCAACTTATTTCTAAACTAACTAACTAACTAACTATCACGCCCCTTACCGCAGGGGTTGGCAGAGAGAATCGAACGCCACACCACTCTATCTTTGCTATTAATTCTTGTCCATATCCAATGGTGTGTAGGACAACACATTGAATCAACACTGTTATGGTGGTCATTATTACATGGTATTACTTACGAGCTTAGGATTGTATCCAGGTTGTAAGCCCTGTGAATTCCCAGGCTTCTATATTTGCCTTGTATAAAAAGTTGCAGATGAACTAAGTTAGATCATTTTTAGATTTTTTTACTTAAATATTAGTAATATTAGTATATAGCCACTCACCGAGATTTTTTTGTCTACCAATTTCGAGATGTACCCATCTCATCGTCAGGACAATCACTAGAACAGCATAGTGCTATGGTGGTGACAGGTAGTATTGTTTGCATGCTGTTGTAGTGATTGTCCTGATGAAGAGACGGGTACGTCTTGAAGGTAGACAAAAAATCATTGTGACTGGTTATATACTAAAATAACAAAGATTTATGAAAACAAAAAAACATAAAATTTAAAATGACAAAGTAAATGCGTTAAATATTAATAATATTGAGAATATTAGGTTAGATCAATTAGTGTCGGGATGTGGTCCCGTGGTTAGTGTCGCGGACTCTTAAGTCAGAGTTTCTCGGTTCGAACCCACTCTACCACAACTCGATATCTATTTCTAATAATGAGCCACTCACAGAAATAGTATGAAATTGAAGTATTTTTGTAAATAATAAAAACACAAATATTTATCTTTTTTTAATTAAAAAAAAGGATCTCTGCTAAATAAAGCTTACTCAAATAAATCATATTAAAAAAAAATTAAATCACCGAGGTATATGGAAAGTATGTAAATATTTTATTGGAACTTTAGTTGAGTTGAAAGAATATATCGTAGTCATACAGGAGAAAGTGACCAACTAACAAAACGTAAAATAATCAGGAGGGCCATAGCCACTTTTGCTTGGCAAGAAAATAAACATCAATGCATTTATACTTGGAAGCATAATATATTGACTTGTAAAAAATGACTAATTTTATTTGCCAATAAAATTAGTCATTTTTTACAAGTCAATATATTATGCTTCCAAGTTTAAAATCCTTTGGGGTTTTTTTCAGGCCAATATTAAGATAGTAAGATATCGAATAGTCAATGATAACGTTTTTGTGAAAAATCCACTTTGTCATTTTCTCCTGTATGACTACGATATGTGGGTGTTGTTAGGAGGCAGTATCATATAATTATTGCTAATATAATATAATAAATGAACATCAAAGGAAAGATTAACATAAGAATAAATGAAGTGTTGCATTACTAATATAGTAGCACCTTAATGATAACATTTCTTTATCTCAAAATAACACAATGACTCACCTTCGTTGAAACCATATCCCAAGTCCCTCACAGATTTAGGTGAATAACTCATTTTCCTTAGGCAAAACGGCGCCGCAAACAAAAACTACAAAAATAATACGGTCAAACTAAAATTTAAAAGCTTGTTAAGAAAACCCAACGAACGTTCATTGTGTTCTAACCGTAAATAAGGATGATTTAAACATTTAATGCACTTTTAAATTCACAAGATTTATTTTTAAAACATATATTCAGTAATGACGAATTATTACGTGAACACTGGGTTATTAGTAATTGAAGTAAATTTAATTCGACAATACGCAGATTATACTAGCGAATGCTACCGAACAATAATTTGACAGCCGGTAGCGCTTGTGACTTTTAAAATTAGTATTACAAGTATTCAAAAATACCATTATTTGTACCTGCTTCCCAGAAAAAAGTACCTACGTGTTGATAAAAACAATCCTCTGCCATTTTGCGGTTGATGAAAAACCACCATCGAAATTGAAACTTCGAGAATTTGGAGAATTGTATCTGGACCCATTTAAATTTCAATTTGTAAACACTACCTGCCAACTATCAGTCATGCAAACGGGTTGTTTTTTTTATAATTTCACCCAACTCTGAATATCTATCTGCCTCCTTGCTGACGGTAAAAATAAAACAGTGCAAGTCAATCCGTTACCTGGCCGATAAAGGCAATTCCTCTTCCTGGATCAACTCTAAAGTCGATACAGTCAGACCAAGCCTGACATACTTTAAACCCTAAAGGCCATTTTGATACAGAAACTAATTGTCTTTAAATTCAATACTACAAGTATCATTTGGCAATAATAAGGATAGGTGCGATTCTCAGGTACAATTATGTAAAACAATGAAAGCTTTGCCGGTCATCTTACAGATTCCGTTAATACAAAAAAAACTCTCCTGCTTCTCCTGCATGACTGTCACTTTAAGACGTGGAAACTCTGGACGGGGACATTTGTTCTGAGACGGAAAATTGCTACTACTGCAGGCTACGCAACTGCCTACCTAAAGCAGCCTTTTAGCATTCAGTCCCACCATCACAGCCTGCCACGTTCAGCCATTCAACTATTGCCAATCAGGAACAAAAAAAAATATTTCATACTTCTTTCCTAAATAGTCATCACGTAGATTTGAATTAAGCTAGTAAAATATAAGTTTAACACTGATGTCTCTAAATTATTTGCATTTTCTTAGCTTAATATACTGAGTAATTTAATAACTACATATGATACTTGTTTTAATTTGCCCCTCCTCTCTACCATCTCGCTACTTTTAAAGGTCTCAATTTAAAATTTAACGCTTTAATAAAAGTTTTAATATATTTTTTATGACGGTGTTTATTACACCTCTCTCTCTGGTCAATGTTCAGTATTTGGTTTAAAAATGGAAATTGACAGTAGGAAGCAGGAAGGTAGTAATAAAGTACCTAGGTACATCCCTAAGTATTTCTTTTACAGATTACAGATACTATGGAATATATACCTAAATTTTCGAATCTGGCAATATCACTTTTCAAATGTCATTTTTGCGTCATAAGTTTTTTTCATCAACTTTGCCAGTCACTGAATTTTGTTTCTTTCCGTGCATTTTTGTGTATTGTTATATCTTCGAGAATAAATCTTAAAAACATGAGTAGTCATATTTTATTGGGGATAAAAGTAGATGCAGGCTCTATCAAAAAAGTTAAATTAGAAAATTTCAACTTGGACAATGAGGTAAAAATTCTAAAAGATGAGGCGTCAAAACAAAGCGATAATCCTGCTGACACATTAGGTAAAAATAAAGATTAAAAACGAAAATTAATCATTTTTCTTTTGTTTTGTTTTGCTTAATTCTATTGTATTTTTTTGCAGAATTGATATATCATGGGCAAGTTTTGGACGAATCAAAAAATTTGAAAGATTATGGAATAAAGTCTGGAGAAATGGTGCACGTTTTTAAGAAAGTACAGATTCCAGAGAAGGTGGTCGTACCACCTAAGCATCATATAACTCCCGAAAGTATTCATTTGCTATTTAGATCATACGCACTACCAATGAGATCAGTCATCACGTTTTCCCATACGATGGAGGTAAGACTTGTAGATTATTTAATTAAATTAAAAAGTGATTTAAATTTATTAACCGCCCTACCCATACGAATATACGTCCACTATATTATCGCCTGAACGCAACAAGCCGTATCCCATACGTTCAGGTATAAAAAAAAGTATACCCGGAACCACAGAAACATTTGTAATATGTCAAATTCTTCCAACTCACCCTACGCATACGAATATGTCATGCAGCATGTTTAGCATTTCGAGGTCAATATCACTGCCTACCTTAAACTCATGCCTCTAGCGAGATAGCGAGTGTTTTTGACTAGAATTTTCACTCATGAATTACATGAAATTATAGTAACTTTAAACATAAAGAGTAAATCCACTCACAAGTAGGCATAGGCTATAAAACATAAAAAGTTGAAGCCTGAGTAGGGTCATGATAAGCGATGTTGCATAAGCCGTAGCTAGATTTCAGAGCCACTTGTACGTGAGGTAATTAAAAAAATTACTGCCTACCTATTTTTGCAATGTTTGCAGAATATATCGAGAATATTTGATTGATATATTAAATTCAATACAAAATATGTTTGTAAAAATATTCAATAGAGTGTCAACAAAAAAAAAAATACGGCGACATCTTATGCTTAGAACCTCTGACTTGCAAAGGGTCAGAAATAGGTACATTGTTTGAAAAATTGTCTGGTATATTGTAAATAAGTATTGTTATCAAGAAGTCTTATGAAAAAAACCCAATGATTTTTAATTTTCGGAATTAAAAATACCCAAAGGTAGGGTGGTTAAATGCATGAGGCAAAACGATGTTTGATAGATGTTCGAATGATGGAATAAGGAAAGAATGTAAGGCTGAGATAAGCATTATCGATAAAATTAAGAAAGGTGTGTTGAGATGGTTTGGACATGTGGAGCGTATGAGTGAAGAAAGAACGGTTAAACAAATTTATGAGGCGAATGTAGTTGGAAAAAGAAGCAGAGGACGACCGAGGAAAACTTGGCACAATCAGGTATGTCAAATACTTGAAAGCGGCCGGGTCAGGAGTCGTAATAATCGTCGGGTATGTATGAGGAGATGCATGAATGTAGAAGAGGCAAAGAATGTTTGCAAGGACAGAGTGGTGTGGCGTTCGATTCTCTCTGCCTACCCCTGCGGGGAAGCGGCGTGATGGTTAGTTAGTTAGTTAGTTTGTAAAAATTGTTCATAAACTGTAATTTCAAGGAATTTTTAAAACACCTTATTTTAAAAGACTGCACATTTTTAATCTAACACCAAATGGAAGTTACGAAACTGCAAAATGATGATTTTTGTGGGTTTAGGTTTGGAATTGGTATCGAAACATGCAGATATTTTTGCTATACCGGCTATACATTTTAGTGAAATCTTGATATTTTAATGATTTTAACACACTAAGGGCGCTTGTCCACTACCCGGAATTTGACCATCCGGCAGTCCGGTTTTGAAAAATGAAATAGACTATGACAGTTAAGCGTGATCAAATTTACGTGAAACGTTTTCACGCACCAATCAAGAGCACCGATCCGAAAAAAGATGGACAAAAGCACAAGACAAACCCAACCAATCGTTGTTTTAAAACGCTAACTGACGTGCCGGACGGTAAAATTCCATGTTGTGGACAAACGCCTTAAGAACAGGTGTTATATACGGGTAGATATATTTAAAACTTTCAATAATTTGAGTGGTGTGCCTTTCAATCACGGGTAGAATTAGTGAAAATTACATGTGAGTAAAGTGATCACTTAAACAGGCCTATGACGGTCGTAAACCCCATAAATGCTCAGACTTCCATATTCTTCTTCATCTATGTTGAGATGTCAAAAAATAATATAAGTTAGATTAGTTTAAAATCACTGAGGTATATGTAATGTGTGTAAGTAATTTATTGGAAATTTAGTTGAGTTGAAAGAATATGTGTGGGTGTTGTTACGAGATACAATGTTGAGATGCCAAAAAAGAATATGAATTTAATCATGTAAGACATGATTAAATTAAAACAATAAGTAACATAACCCTCATATGTATTATAATACTTTCAGGCATTCTGTGATGCGACATCAATCGAAAAGGTTTTAAGGTTAGAGCCGGAAATGGGCAACGATCCCGTGGCGCTGTACTACATCACGACTCCGGAGCTGATGTTCCACGTCCAGGACTGCGAGACCTTCGATTCCATTGCCGAGAGCCACCCTCTGCTGATCCCCACATTTGTCAAACTCGTCAAGAATCAATCGCTGCTGGCTGGAAGAGGTAACAACTATTTTGTCTATTCTGACTGGCTTTTACTACTACTACCACCATAACGTCGTTTCCCCACAGGGGTAGGCAGACAGGATGGAACGCCACTCTCTTCTGCATACACTCCTAGCTTCCTTGACATCCATACATCGAGTCATACTATTATTATTCTTCTTCAAACCCTTATCCATACCCTAATGGTGCATAGGGCACTGCATCATAAAAACGCAGTGTTATCTTAATCATTAACACATGAAAGAAAGGTGATCAGCCCTCCGCTTCAGGTACCAGTCCAGGGTAATATTGAATATATAAACGTAAGTACATTAGTAATTTACCTAGTTCTATTACTATCCAAATCTATATAAACGCCCTTGAGGTAATATTTTACGAAAATGGCGCTATACAAATTATCCAAATTATTACTGTTATGTAAAAATTAAAAAAATGTAAAAATAACTCCTAAATGGATATGAGATGTTTATATTATCTTTAGTATTTGGACACTCAAAATGTTATGAAAAATCATTAATATTCAATTTTACCCCTCCTGGGATTAGAACCTGGGTCCTCTAGCACGGTAGCCAAACGTGATTACCACTATACTACATATGTAGACAAAATGATTCAAATATGATTCTATTGTACAATGATTTTTAATCTTTAGGCTAGCTGTGGTAGACACTCGACTGCGATACTCTTATCACGGGCTCAATTCCCGCCAATTGCGAAATCAATTCAACAAATATTTATTTTCAAATGGTCTTGGTGTGTGTGACGTAATTTTCACATCTACCTTACCTATCCTTACTATCCTACCTGCAGACGAGCCTCTAGAATAGAAACTTTGCGGGGTAATCCTTTAAAAAAAAGGACCTTATTTATTATTTATATGCTGTGCAAAATTTATATGCTGTGGCATACAAATTTTGAACAGCACAATCTTATAACATAAACTTTATTTTTCACTAATGAGTGCTTAAGATTTTTTTTTTAAAAAATCAATGTGACAAAGAACCATTTTTTCTTTAAGATTATTGCTTAGGTATTACAAATCTGTTTATGACCCTGAAGACAATGACACTGTACTTTTTTACTATATGGCACTTTAAAATATGACACTTTATATGTATTGACACTATTAAATATACTATGTCATTTTATTTTAACACTTAACACTTTATTATCGGGATACATATAAAAACGTTTTTTCTTAATTGTGCGTAAGTATTATTGCGTATAGTATTGTTTGCATGCTGTTGTAGTGATTGTCCTGATGGAGAGATGGGTATGTCTCAAAACTGGTAAAAAATCTAAATTATCTTGCTGAGTGGTTATATACTAATATTACTAACATTTTAGTAAAAAAATATAAAAGTAAATATGACTAACCACAAAGTAAGTGCTATGAATATAAAAAATATTGAGAATAACATTAATACTCCTTAAACATTAATTGAAAAATGTGCCCTTGGCAACAGTCCACATTATTGTAAATTGAATATGTATTGTAAAATTGTCTATAGTCAAATACATATAATGAAATATACCAAGTAATCAGAAATTTATGTACTAGCTTCAATGAGTTAGTTCAGAATCCGTAAACTTTTGTTCAAGGTACACCTGCCAAATCATGAATTTTTATAGGTACACCAAAGAATAAATCAAAGTTTATTTAAAATTGATATTTTATTAAAATTAATATAATTTGAAAACATATATAACATATTATGTTTAATGCGAATTGTGAGCCCACTTAACTGAGTACAAGTGATAAAAATTTGGAGTAATTGTTGATAAGACTTCTCTCACCTCTTCGTTGATCATCCTCAGGCGTTCTCTTTTTTATTTTTATTTAATAGTAGTCAGAGTCGAAAAAACCAATTCGCACGCTCTTCGCGCAACAAAGTGCCTCGCTCGCATAGCTTTCAGATATTTGTAGGTGTGTTATCTTCACAAAACCAGATTTTTTTCCGTGCCACACCAAATAAGCACCACGATACACCAGTGTGCCGCGACACACACATTGCGGAACAATGAGTTAGTTAATACCTAAATAAAAAAAAAGTATGATATGAGTTTTTATTTCAAACATTTATATTTTCAAATTCAATAAATATTTTTTTTATCGGGGACAGAAATTGGGAGTTTGTTGAAGGTTTTGTTGATAAAGAGGTGTTTCCAATAGTAACGCTTTCACGAGTGAAGCCATTTATATACAGCAAGTTTGTTGTTCATAATTTGTATTACATAAGGTAGGTTATTTTACTAATAACAAACTATACATGTATGTATATCTTTGATGGTGTTTATTTTGCTTTAAATCGTAAATAGAGACACTTGTTTATTACCACTTGAGTATTATATTAATTTCGGAAGCTACAGATGCTTCCATCTATGGGTTTAAATATAAATATAACCCGTAGATCTGTATCTCGGAAGCATCTGTAGCTTCCGAATAGTCGTTAAAAAAAATTATTTCACTCAAGTGGTAATAACCAAGTGTCTTTATTTATAATTTAATTATGTCTTACCACAAAGTGAGTACTGAAACAATAAATAAAATATTTCGCTTTATATTAAATCAGTGCATTATATTTTATAAATGTGTAAGTAACTATGCAAATAACCTTATTTTAACATGCTTCACAGTCAAACAATCCTTTTTTTTGTATTTCTCACCTTTGATTAAAATCATATTTGCAAAAAGTTGTCATCAATGTTCTAGAACATTGATTTTGCGTATGGTGTTTCCAGGTGCTCAGCCTGAAGGAGGGATGAGGCCAAGAACGCACAGAATACCCAGTGGATATCAATATCATACATACTTGTGCTTTTTGAACTGATTGTTTACATTTATGTTGTTGTATTATACTCTGAAGGTTTCAATGTAATAACAGTGGACTCTTGATTTATAGATTTTCCTGGCTTATCCATAACATATTGATAAATATTTTAGCTTTTAACTGTTACTTATTAATATGGCCAGTCCCTAGTATCCCTTGTCATATAATTACTTATAAGTAATCTTTTCTAACTCCATCTATCGATAATTTAAACAAAACATTCCACCCAAATAGATTTTCTTCAATGTCTCTGGGTCCCATTTCTTAAAATATTGTCATTTCTCCAATATACGTGCAATTTTTCTATATTGCACTCAAATATATTTGAGATACAATATATATTTTATTTTGTAAATACCAACATAAAATTGTACCAATACATATTACTTTTTTTTAAATTTGTTATTATTATATCATATTAGTACATATATAAATAAAAGTCTAATGATGACAAGTAAATTTTACAAAAAAATGTGCAGTCCCATGTGTTTATCTTGTAATTTGCAGTACTCAAGGTATTAATTAACCTTCCCCTCCCGGTGATATGTATTTACTACAACTTGACTTAAAAAATAAGAATATCAATATAAAATATAATGGATACGAGCTTACAATTTTTGTATTCCTCCGTAATACTTTTACATATTACATAAAAGTATTATAATATAAAATTATTCATTTGCAGCGGTGGAAATAAATAAATTGTAATAAGAATCGGGGATAGAAACACCAATATATAAACGTTTCTCAGAGTATGCGTTGGCCACACTTTACGTTCACGCGCACACGGCTTCATACTATTTCCAACAATCTCATTTTAGTTGTGCACATATCGTCGTTCAGGGTGGTTGTGTCGCTACGCTAGCTACAACGGCTACTTGCGATGTACTTTTTTCTCTTTTTTAGGTATTTACCAGAGCTAACATTACTAAATTGATACATTTAAACTTCAACTATGCTCAATAAAAGCAACATTTCGAAATATTTACATTTTTCCCGTTTTTCAATCACATTTTCATATAATGTTTGTACATCTCACCTCACCATACATCTCACATACATATCACCGGTGCACTCGGAAGTTTTTAGCACCGTAAGGGAAGGGTTAATATAGTAAAATCTTAAAACCTGTAACTGGGCTTAACCTAAATTTTGACATGTTGATTAAATTTCCAAAGAAAGTCATTTAGTTTCTATTATTACTTCATTATGATCTCTTTTTTTTAAAAATCTTTATATTTTATTTGTAGATGTTGATGTTTAATATACTTGTTTAATTTTATTTCCTCTATTGTAGTTACCTTTTTGTAAAGATCTTATGCTTTTTTACTAAAAGAAAAATTGAGATTTGAAAAATGTATTTTAGATTTTCTTCAGCTAAATTCTACATAACAATTTTCTAAATTCTACAAAACCATCTACATACCAAAGAGAGCAATGTAGAATATCAACTGTTTCTAGAATCTAGAAAGTTTCACATCTAAATCATGATTTTCGTAAATATTTATATATTTTTTATTTGCAATCATGTAGATTTCTTTTATTTTTAATTAATTATTTGTTTGTTTGCATAACATGGTAGAATCTCAATTATGTGGGTTGGGGAAGAAAAAAAATACTGATTACAAAAAGGATTTATGGATTTAAATATCACTTTGAAAAATATCATCATTCTACTTATAATTGACAACCGTATTTCGCAAATATCAAATATTTCATGTTACATAAACGTTTCATATATTTCTATACTGACTTCCAGATTGTCTTCTATGGTTAAAACTTGTTAGATAATAACAATTTATGCAAAAGTTTTTTTAAATTTATTTTAAATACTAGAAAAAAAATCCTGGAAATATCGTTATAAATATTTCTTATTAAAATAGTTGTTTTATTATAAATATTTTGAGTGTATAAATTGTAAGAGAGATTGTAGGCCCCGTGCCTACCCAGATGACCACATTTCCATTTCAATAACTTCGTCATCTTTGTTGAAATATTACCTTCAAATAATATGTGGCAAATTGTTGTCCTGGTTATTACACAATGTGCCTACCCAGATTACCACATTTCCATTTCAATAACTTCGTCATCTTTGTTGAAATAATATCTTCAAATAATATGTGGCAAATTGTTGTCCTGGTTATTACACAATGTGCCTACCCAGATTACCACATTTCCATTTCAATAACTTCGTCATCTTTGTTGAAATAATATCTTCAAATAATATGTGGCAAATTGTTGTCCTGGTTATTACACAATGTGCCTACCCAGATTACCACATTTCCATTTCAATAACTTCGTCATCTTTGTTGAAATATTATCTTCAAATAATATGTGGCAAATTGTTGTCCTGGTTATTACACAATGTGATTATAGCTACTCCATGATTATTCACCTAAAATAAAATGTATACCTACTCACACACGCCATGGCTTTATGAGATAATTTTTTGTATTAATATTTTTTTTTGTACTTGTAATTATAATATATTGTGTAATGCAAAAGAATTTTATACAAAGATGAAAAAAAACTCCTTTCACATTCCTTTGAAAGCGCCCTTAGAAGGTGCAACAATTTCCAAGTGAAAATTAAAGTCTTATGTTGATTCTAAAGTCTGTGTTTAATTTTCCTTTATTAATTTGTGTATTTTAATTAGAAGTTATGTATTGTAAGAACTTCTTAAATCTGCAGGAACCAAATAATAAATAAATGAATTTAAAATGTCCTACGGTGATTATTATAAAGGATTTGACTCTTAATAAAAATGGTTTTGCGGTCAGTGTTTTGCATATCCATGATTAAAATTGACTAAAAAGGTACTAGATTATATGTAATATTATATATTGGTGCCGGTTTGGTTTGGTATTTTGTACTTATTTATAAAAATAAATATTTATTTTTATATGATTCTACAGTTTTTAAGTGTTGCAATTTAAAGTGCCATGAGTAATTTTTTACAAAATTAAAAAAAAAAATAGTACTATATAGCATTTTTTTTTAAATATATTTTATTTGTGTTTTTGCTTTTTTTTTTAAAAAAATAAATTAAAACCCTTTTTGATGCTAATGTTTTAAAAAATATATTTATATTTACCTGTTAGCGGTGAGTTTACAAAAAAAAAATTTCAATAATATGAAATGCACAATATTTTTTATGTATATACGTAATACGTACTGTAAAAATCATATTAAAAGATTTCAAAACACTGTGGATATTAATGACATGCTGATCTAGTATTTTATTTTATTTTATTTTATTCGGGAATTTTACAGAATAGTTAAATCAGTATAAGTCATTCACATAAATGAGTTACACAAAATAAGTACTTGTACTATTCCAATCACAAAATTCCACATTTGTAAATTTGTGAAAAAAATAGATCAAACACTCTTTTAAAGTACTACATAAGAAATATACTGGTATGTTGGTAATGGGTAAATAGTCCTTTTTCAGTTTGGGGTGGTGTTCTTTATTTTTCCCGGCGTAAGTTTTTGGTGTTAAATTATCAAATTCAAAATCCGAACTAAATAACTAATTTAACCCTTTCCAGTCCCCAACAAATTTAAAAAAAAAAAACAGGTAGACAGATGCATTCCAATGGAAAAAAAAATAATTTGTCCTCTGCTCCACATACTGTTGTAATACTGTCAAATAACACTCATCATGGTACCTACGAGGAAAAAATCAATGTCAAATTTCATTCGACATTGGACCAGTAAGGGTTAAAGGAGGCAATATTTTATTAAAACATACATCAGCGTCTATGAATGCTAATGTGTTGCATTTTCAAAAATAAACATTTCCACGCCTTGTCTGAATTAACCATTTAGTTAGAAAAATAAGTGGAGTGCTGACATTTGAAACTTATTAAAGGCAAATTATAATTCCTCAATCTTAACCTAGCCGGCTCTAACAGGTGGATTGAAATCCCCCATATGAGAATTGTAATTTGATAACTTAAATGTTAAAACAGCTACTTACTCCATATTTTTTGTAATCTTAAAAATAATATTAAGGAAAAAAAAAGAGGAAAATTTTCTACATGTTCGGACTAGTGGAGCGTTGGAATTACAGCACAGAGAATCTGTAGGGTATTTTTATCAAATAAAACAAATATGTATTGTGAAATTTTAAATGTATTTAGTCAACTTTTCTAAAGAAATCTAATATTTAGTTGGTCGAGATTTATTTAATTACAAGTAAAAATCTTTGTCTCGCAATTAACTTAAAAGCATCTTCTCTGGCACAGGACAATCCACTTGGTCAGCCCATTCTGGGCATGAGTAGGCGTTTGGATTACAGAGGTGTTCGGATTAGGGGGGTTTGGATTAAAGAGGTCCTGCTGTAACAAGAAAATATGGTGGTTCGAACTTTCTTATCACCTTAGCCCAGGGGTCGGCAGTTTGTCAAGTGAGAAGAGCCAAATTGTCATGGAACAGGATAACAAAGGAACCAGAGAGACGCATATATGTCATATACATATATCTCTCACTCCTTTCAAGAACGTCATAAATCAAAAATCGTCAATTTTCAGTTGAGTATGTTTTCGGAATGCCCAGAAAATGTACTACATCCCAGTAAAAGAGGCATATTTTTAACTTTATATTTACCCGCTACATGGCAGAAAGTGTTTTTTTCTCATTTCGAAGAAAAGGTATTGTTTAATTATTTTTTTAAACATAATTTTTTTTTTCAAATGGAGAAAAAACCTTCAGGTTTTACCTAAAAAGATCTAATGCACAGTAAAATGTTCAATAAGTGGCTTGATATTTATTTTTAATACATTGTATAATATTTTTAAACTTTAAAAACGTTCTCCTGAAAAATCAAGTTTTTTGATTTATGACGTTCTTGAAAGGAGCGAGCGATATGTCATATACATATATCTCTCACTCCTTTCAAGAACGTCATAAATCAAAAATCGTCAATTTTCAGTTGTGCATGTTTTCGGAATGCCCAGAAAATGTACTAAATCCCAGCAAAAGCGGCATATTTTTAACTTAATATTTACCCGCTACAGGGCAGAAAGTGTTGTTTTTGCATTTTGAAGAAAAGGTATTGTTTAATTATTTTTTTAAATATACTAAATATTTTTCAAATGGAGACAAACCTTCAAGTTTTACCTAAAAAAATCTTGTTGCACACTAAAAAGTTCAATAAGTGTCTTGATATTTATTTTTAAAACATTGTATTATATTTTTAAACTTTAAAAACATTCTCTTGAAAAATCAAGTTTTTTGATTTATGACGTTCTCGAAAGGAGTGAGCGATGTGTAAAGGAAGATTTTTTAACCCTTTACTTGTGCTGTATCGCTAATATCACACGACTAATCAGTTGCAATTGATATTGTAGAAACTAGCTTAATATTTTCGACTCGCTGTTCTGTTACATTCGAATACATTTTGGAAATTCTGTCTTGCACTGTTTTCGCAGATAGAGGCAATTCGGCGGGTCTATTTAAACAATAAGGTTCGTTGAGATAAGGTGAAATTGGAATTTATGTCTGAAGAGGGCGAAGAGCCGCAAATGACCTATGCCTTAGCCAGCCAATGACTGCAAGATCTGCGAATTCCCAGACCTCGGTATTCCCTTAGCATACTCGGTCTCTATCGAGACATGTATAGTATATTTTAAATGTTTTACTGTGATGTTCACTGTCGGCCGTGTTCCCAAGGGCCCCAAACGTCCATGCAGGTGGTGGACTCGGAGGAGGAGTTCGATGTGGAGGGCGAGGAAGAGGGCGGCGAGGAGGGGGAGGAGGAGGAGGGCGCGGGCGGCGGGCTCATCACGCCCGAGCAGCTGGCGGCCGCCCTGGCCATGGCCGGCGCGGCGGCCGGGGCCGGCCCGAGCACTGCGGGCACCTCCGCCTCGTCCACCGCGCAGGACACGGGCTTCCGAGACTTCCTTGGCTCGTTGCTTGGACCACAAACAGCTGCAGGTGAGGATCCTACATAATTTAAACCTCCCTTTTCTATCAATTGTCTTATTTGTTTTTTTTTTTATTTAATTACCTAACGTCCATTTGACTGTGAAGTCTAGCTAAGGCTTATGCAACAGCACATGTTCCTATGTGATTTCTCTGTATTAATTTATTCACCAATTTAAAAAGAACTTATAATTGCAACTTGCGCAATATTGTACACCTTTGTAGATTTAACAAATACTACAATCGTAGTGTTGCTTAGTAGCACTGCAATTGTATACATATAAGCTATATTTTGATTCTGTAGTGTTTCTCATCGTTGATTAACACATTATTTATGAACTAGATTATTTGTTTTAAATGCTAAAGTAATTCCATTGAAGACAAAGAATTTCTTTAGAAATAATTGTATTAATGACACAAAAAGTAGCCTTACTGTTTGATATAAATTAGGCACATATCCTTATCCAATTTTCTTGTCACTGTTGAACCTAGACATATCGCTCACTCCTTTCAACAATGTCATATATAAAAAAACTTTATTATTCAGGAGATAATTTTTTTTAATAAAATGTATTAAAAATAAATATCAAGCCACCTGTTGAACTTTTTAATGTGCAACAGATCTTTTTAAGTAAAGCCTGAATGTTTTTTCTCCATTTGAAAAATATTTAATATATTTTAAAAAAATAATTAAACAATACCTTTTCTTCAAAATGCAAAAACATTGCTTTCTGCTCTGTAGCGGGTAAATATTAAGTTAAAAATATGCCGCTTTTGCTAGGATTATAGTACATTTTATGGGCCTTCCGAAAACACACACAACTGAAAATTGACAATTTTTTATATATGACGTTGTTGAAAGGAGTGAGCGATATGTGAATCCCCTTTAATACAGAGCTGGCC
The DNA here is from genome assembly GCF_059751285.1 of Brachycentrus maculatus. Classification (NCBI taxonomy): domain Eukaryota; kingdom Metazoa; phylum Arthropoda; class Insecta; order Trichoptera; family Brachycentridae; genus Brachycentrus; species Brachycentrus maculatus. The sequence continues at coordinate 690,321 of NW_028280872.1, forward strand.
AGCTCTTAAACTAAACGGTTCCATCATTTTACCCGTCTGTAAAAGAAAGCATGGATATAAGAGAGACCTTTTTGTAAGAGATAATGTTCCGCTCCCTCAGGTTATCTTATATCCAGGTTCGATTGTATTATTTTAATGCACATTTTTATATTTTTTTAAATGATTATTCATCTAATGATTATTTATCTAATGTGAATAACAAACTAATACAAATAATTAACAGCTCTTATATCGCTGTAAAAAAAAGAAGCCATATTTTTTTATAGTTTGAATATATATTCAACCTCGTGTGTAAAATATTTTTTGTTTATAAAATAACTTTAAGCCGAGAAAGATGCCTTGCCTAAACAGGGACATTATTGAAAACATACAGTGAAACCCCTATTTTACATTTTTTTTGTGAAAATCATGCAGATGAGTTATTTACATACATAAACCTAAATGGAGGGAATATTAAAAAAAAAAAATATTATTGAATTTTTTTGTAAAAATAGTAATGACTAAACGAATAATCGAATGATAGGATATTTTCAACGTAAACTGGGGGGAAAGTAAACGTATTTGCGGGTAATGTATGAAAATATATCTGACTGAAATAATTACACGCAATTGGCGGGAAAATGTCTAATCAGGATTTCACTGTTTATGTTAACATCTCATATAATACACTCTCCTTATCATCCATTGTTTACTTTGTGTAATACCACTTTTATAAACACTTATTCTACTACCAGACTACCAGTTTTGAAAAATCATTCCATCGTTGAAATAAAATTATTACGATTTAACAATTGAAAAAAAAAAATTTTTTGAAAGAATTTTTTTTTATTACCCTACCACAAAGTTATCAATGCTTTTAATATACAAAATACATATCTCATAAAATGTTTGTTCTGTGAAATTGTCTGCATAACCATATTAATATGATCACGCTTCAATCGCCAGCTACCTCGAGGCCTCTCATAACCACGGACATGTTCAGCAATGCCCTGTCGCAAGCCATCATCTCGGCGGCCACCAGCAACTCGGACTCGCAGAGTGCCGCATCTCCCTCCCCCTCCACCTCCGTTCCTGAAGCCGCTGTCTCTTCAGATAACCCGGCCGCGCGCAACTACACGGCGCAGCTGACCAACATGCAGGAGATGGGCCTGGTGGACCACAGAGCCAACCTGCGGGCCCTCATCGTCTGCTCCGGCGACGTCACGGCCGCTATCAACCTCATCCTTAGCGGAGCCATCGAGGATTGAAGAAGAAAAAAAAACTGATTTTTCACCTAATTTTTGGATAATAGCCCCAAGGTAGGGTGATTAAAAGTACGAGTAAAGATTGTTGGTGAACTTTAATTTCAAGGAATTTTGATAAGACCTTATTTACAAAATTTTGTTATTTTATTAATTTTTGTTATTTATTAAGAGGCAGGGGCTATTAATGGACCAGACCAGTTTGTGGGTTTATCTTATATACATCTCAGGAATGAAAACTAGGATGGCCCGTATCGAATATTTGGGAAGCTCTGGTTCATCAACTTTCCATTTCCAGCCATGTTTAAAAGTGATTATCTAAAGATATTTATTATTTTTGAAAATAGTATCGACTGCATCAGTGGCAGTTTTCTTTCACAAACGAGTAAGGAGTGAACCTCCAAAATATTATCCATAATAATACTTATTATTTTAAAAAACTAAAAAACTAACCATCACGCCGCTTCCCCAGGCAGAGAGAATAGAGCGCCACACCACTCTGTCCTTGCAAACATTCTTCGCCTCTTCCACGTTCATGCATCTCCTCATACATACCCGCCGATTATTACGACTCCTAACCTGACCACTTTCAAGTATTTGGCATACCTGATCGTGCCATGTTTTTCTCGGTCTTCCTCTGCTTCTTTTCCCACTAACATTCGCCTCATAAATTTGTTAGTATTTTAAAATTATACAATTTCTGCTTTACGCGCTCCATTACCATTGAAAATGCTAAATAACAAAACTTTTAACTGAATTGAGGTTTTTTTTTTTTACTGACATTTATTGGTGGAACTGCATTTTATAGAATAATAAAACAACTATGTATATTGCTTTCTCCGCTTTTATTACATTGATCAGTGACCGGATTTGATTGAAATACGGTTGCTGGTTTTTCTTTGATATTAATATTGTTATATTTCTTCGTTACAATATGCCAATAAAATACATTTTGTCGCTTGTTAAATTCAAACTTCTAATTTTTTAACAACAGCAATAATTATTACTCATATAATTGCTGTGATTTCACTAAACGGGGCAATATAGCTGTAATTTATACTTCTTCTTCTTCTTCTTCTTCTTATTGTAGGCCTTACGGCCTGTTTTTAAGAGGGATTAGCCTCCTGCGACGTCGATTCCCAGCTATCGGCCCATCTCTTTGGTGGTCTGCCCGGGAGTCGTCTACCATGGGGTATACAGAGATGTAAATTTGACAGCTATAGCAATCATTACATAAAGTAAATGTGTTAAGATGATGCATCAAAATTCGCTTAAAAATTATAAAATAGACAATCATTTTTTAAAAAATCACTTACTTCATTTTATTTATTTATGCTGTTATAAATTAAATCTTGGCACCGTATTTATGCATTGTAATCATGTTGTAATGTACATTACATCCTATTGAGAAAACATCACATTGAAAATGGAAAACGAAAAAGGCACACACCCTGTTTGCCAATTCCATCTAAATAATAGAAAAGATTTTTATGTTATTTATATTTAAATCAATTATAGTAAAAAACCTCACTTGGCATATACAATTTTTTATACCTCACCCTTTACCCCAATGTTGTTTATGCCCTTTTTGCTTTCTGATATTGACATGCATAATAATGCGACCTTATTTTTATTTTTGTGAAGTAAATCTGCATTTTACTTTTTCACTTGGGAGATGATTAATAAATATAACATATATTTTATTTAAATAAATTTTAAATAAATAACCCACCCCTTTATTCTCATCATCCCTGTATTCATTTAAACATCTTTAAAATCTATTAATAAGTAATTATTCATCACATTTTGAAGACTATCAATGGTGAATGTTCCATTTGTATATTTAATATTAGCATGTATTGGTAAATTCATTATTCGTATGTCATACGCATTGTAAATATTTTTTAACACAATTTTTAGCAAAATGTGTGGAGTTGGTCCTAAAACACATTATGTAGTAGAAAAGAGGAATTAAATTGAGTGTACACTTACTAAAAATACGTACATATATTTATATGTGAATATCTATATGGTGTGCTTATTTCCTGATGTTGTATTAATCATGTCATAAAAAAGTTTTATTCTTGATTATAAAAATAAATGTATCGATTGTACTTTCGCCTTTAAGATATATATATTTAAACATGTGATCTGTATCTTATTTTAGTGAGAATTTTAATTTTAATTAAGAAAAAAATCTAAGATTTAATCAATAATCATGTAAGGGAAATTCCTTAAATTTTTGCATGTTATTAAAGAAAAATTGACATTTCTTGAATACATTATTAAGATGAAAATTTGTTTTATTTTTATGAAACTTGTTTTAAATTATGTTTTGATAAAAACCATACATGCCACAAAATCTGGAGATAGTAAAAACCAAATATCTTATGTGTTGCGTAGTGCTGGTCATTTTTCAGTTGATTTAAGGGACATAATATTTCCGTTTTACAGATGCGTGTAATCATAGATAAGCCATCTAAAAATGTAATTTCCTGTTTTTGGCAACATTTTATATGTGTGTGCAGCATTTTTTTATTCAATATTTAAGCTCATTGTATTTTTAAGGCCTTTATTGAAATTTAAATGTTATGTTAGAAATTACAAAAGAAGGAAAATATGTTTACAAAATATAAATAAACCTTTGTCACATTTCCTATTTCAATGATCGACAAATGTAAAACGACACAATTATGAATTTATATAAAATAATATTTTTTCAATGATTACAAAAGATTTTTCTAAGACACAATCAAATATACAGAACATCATTTTAGACAACTAAATATTTGAAGAATTTATTAGAAGTTTAGTTATAAATAGTTAGGTGTATAAGTCAAACAAAACAATTGACTTATTTAGGAATTAATGATCAATACTTGGTCACTGAAACCTCAATGTGATGCATTTTGGGAACATCTTAGCTGTAATGTTTTATTCTTGGCACTTTCAGATAGAGCTTTCATTCTCGACAAACTGTCGCACACTTGATTGTTAATGGTTGACAAAATATCAACAGTCTGTCTATCTGCCTTTTCGAAAGCCCAAGTCACCTCGGTGTTTACTTTCGAAAGCAGAGATTTTACATTATCTAGAGTACCGGACGAGTTTATTTTATCTGACATAATCGTCATGCTCTTTCTCATCTCTATCGTCAGCCTCGTCCTTTGCGTCGTGACTTTGCAACATTTTCTGTGTTTTCTTTTCCCTTTATTCTTCGACTTGATGACTAGTGATTGAGGCGGCGAATTCAAACCGTCTGTTAGAGCTTTATGCACTTTTAAATGCTTAGAGTTTTCCTCTTCGTGTTTGTCTTGCAAAATTTTCAAATCTGCCATACTTTTGCAGAGAAAAGATTTTGGTTTTTCAACCAATTTACCTATTGATCCGTTCAGATCTTTCTGATATTTCGAATTTGCCTTATTAGAAGAATAGTGCGTAGATTCTGTGCGGATCAAACTATTTGTAAATTCATTTATCAACCCGAGGGCTTCCAAATTTTTTTCCTTGTGAAAGTAGCCATTGGCTGATTTAGACTTGACTGTTTTAGCATTTTTATTATTTGTGTTGTTGTGTTTGACCGTTGTTGACTCTGTCAATTTATCTATACATACTATTGTCTCTTCATTCACAATTGGAAAAGATTTACTTTTTTCAGCTTTACATTTGATTCCAGATTTTTGAACAGTGGTAGAATTAATATTTTTGTTTATAGGCTTTCCAATTGTTACTGACTCTAATATTTCTGTTCCATCACACTTGGTTTCTGCAGATTCTCTAATCTCTTCAATTATCAATTCTCTATAGCAATCTTTGTTTATATTTGAGTTAATTTCTGTCGTTTTTTCCAAATTTGTTTCCGGTTCTTTATTTTTATTTTTATAAATCTTTTCACTGTTGAAATCTCTACCGGAATCGAGATTATCATTTGTGTTCTCGGAAATATCAATGATTTCTGTAGTTGAATTGGTAAAAATTGCATCGATAACGTTTGAATCATTATCATATGAAAACTCGCTAGTTGTGTTATCTTTCAAACATTCCATTTGTGTTTGTGAATATGCACACGAACCTACAGATGTATTTAATTCCCTTACTATATCTACAGAAATATTATGCTCAGTTGAATTATGTGAGAAAGAAGTTTTATCAGAATAGTTTCTTAGAAACTCTACATCGGATTTCATGCACTCCTCGATTGTATTCAGATATACTTTAGCCGGTTCTTTAGTGTTGATTTCTGTGATGCTAATATTTGAAGTGCAAGGCGACGTGTTGTGTATGCTGATTGTCTGGTGAACATTCTCTCGATATGAGGAATCTGAGACTAATGTGTTTCTGGAAAATGAATCCACATATTCTTGGATGTCAATCAAATCCGAGTCTAGAGTCATCGAACTTACACTCATTTTTAACTGTTGAGTTTTTATTGTTTGAAGTTTTTCATTATTTTGGTTATTTCTTTGATATCTTGCGGGGAAAGGTTTACTGTTGGACATGTCAATTTTCTTTGAATCTGAACCCAAACCATAAAGATTTTTAGACTTTTTAACTTTAGAAGTTGTCGAAACAAGTGGAATATTATGAGATAAATTGTTTTGTTTAAGGGTGTTTTGATTTGCAACTGTTTTCTGAGATCTTCTGGTTATTTCATAATTTATTGTACGTTCTTCCATCATTCTAATATAGGAATCATAACTCAACAACTTTTTCGCTAGGTTGGACTTGATATCAGAATTGATAATATTTGTACCTTCCAAAGGGTCATCATTCAACCTAGGTGATGTATAATTTGGTCTTTTGACATTGTACGGCTTAATTGAAGTTCTCCTCAGTACAGCCTTATCAGCTATAAATCTGTTTGCTCTCATTGGACCCGCGATATTACATTTCTTTTTCCAATCTGATTGATTGCAGTAGGAAGATTTCACCGCATTCTTGGTTTTTAATGAACTGACTGCGCCCTTTTGCTAAAATAGTAGAACATATTATAAACTGTTGAGGAATGAACCATTTTACAAATTAAGTATTATATGTACTTACATAATTATCAAGAACTGCTGAAGTCCGCAGTGGATCTAGAGATACCAACTGAAAATGTACAAATATGTGAGACAAGTAATCATTAAAACCTAAATGCACAAATTTGTGTAATGAAATGCCATCTAACATAAATTCAAACGAAATATCTGTATTATTTATTAAGGGTACTTTTCAAAGTATATTTTAGCAGAAAAATATTATTTATGCACAATATTTATTTGAAAATAATCACCTCAACTGATTTTTGTGCTTCAGTGGATAAAACTTCCGGATTCATATTTGCAAGTCCGATGTTAACTTCATTCTGCTATAAAATTTATTGATTCATGAATCAAGTAACATTAAAAACAGAATTAAATAGAGGAAACGATTCAAACAAATTGAAACAAATATATCGCTCACTCCTTTCAAGAACATCATAAATAAAAAATTGACAATTTTCAGTTGTGCATGTTTTCAGAATGCCCAGAAAATGTACTATATCCCAGCAAAAGAGGCATATTTTTAATCTTATATTTACCCCCGCTACAGGGCAGAAAATGTTGTTTTTGCATTTTGAAGAGAAGGTATTGTTTAATTATATTTTAAAATATACAAAAAATTTTTCAAGTGGAGAAAAAACCTTTTAAAAGTAAAAAAGGTTTTACCGATAAAAATTTGTTGCACAGTAAAAAGTTCAATAAGTGGCTTGGTATTTATTTTCAATGCATTGTATTATATTTTTAAACTTTAAAAACGTTCTCCTAAAAAATCAAGTTTTTTATATTTATGACGTTCTTGAAAGGAGTGAGCGATATGCCCTCTCCAACCCAGGACATTGGAATGTCACATTCACTGTTCTATCATCAAACACTTAGTTAATAATAAGGCATAGTTTAGTAAAATTTCCAATAGAGTTTTTGAAATCATTACATTCCGGTAAAATTAAAATCACAGTTAAGGTAATAGACTGCTTAGCTCAATGGGTAAAGCACGGTGGAAGCAAAATTCATATGTTCAAAAATTCTCAAAATTAATTATTAAATTTTTACGTTGAATGTTAAATAACTATTTCTTCTACTTATCCACATCCAATGGTGCATATAACACTGCCTTAATTAAATTAATGGAATTTTTAAATGTATTTTTGATTATATGAAGGCGAGGTTATCAGTCTTACGCTTCAGGTAGAATCTAACAAGTCCAGGGTAATATCTAATAAGTATTAGGTAATATCTAATAAGTATTAGACACAGTTATATTTATTTTGACCCCCTGGAAATTGAAATTGGAAACTTCAGCATGGTAGCCAAATGTGCTAGTCATTATGGAGGCGAACTAGGTAAATATAATATTACAATTATTTTATTACTATCAGTGGTAACATGGGGGATTGTGGAGAGGCATTTTTTATTTAAAAAAAAAATACAAAGTCTGCATTCGGTCTAGAGAAATTTGATATTTGAATTTCACTGCCACAAACTGTGTGTCAAATGTCCCTGTTAATGTTGTCACCTGACAACTAGGAGTGAAGAGTTAAAGGAAAAAATGTACAATGATTAATTTGTATTAAAAACTTACCTCCGTGATTTCCTTTCTGCATTGTTGAGAGCTTTTTACTCCATCCTTGAATGCTTTGATATAATTTGCATGGAAAGCCATTTTTAAATTTTTATCTTGCAACTAAAAAATATTAATACCTATTTATTATTAACTCTTATCACTCTGTAGGCCAGACATTCCGGCCCGTATGATTCTAGTAGGCAGCTCCGTGGGCCACAATGTCTGGCCCGGCGCAGGTGTAACTTTAATCACTAATTTCTCTATCACCCAAGTATATTCCACCAAAAAATATTTCAGATAAATACAGTTAATCCTAATTTACATGGTCATACGAATTGTCAGAGTGTCCCAAAATTAGGGAACCAAAATATTTATTTTAATGGTAGAAAAACGTCGCATTTTTGATCAGTTTTGAGAAAAAATGGTCACAGTGGAAAAGGTTAATCTTAAATATCCCACATATATAAATACAATGTTCTTCTAGAAATTACACATTCAATATATTTTTTTCTATTTGCTTATACTTATCTTCATATCCGTTGCTATTTCAAAGATTTTCTTCAGCCTTACATGGTATGGAATTTTGTGATTTTCTTAATTGTATTCCATTAATTATACAAGAAATAAAATTTTAAAAAAACATTTTTGAAATACTCATGTATGTTTATTGAAAATTATATCTACCGATTTATTTTCTTCATACAACTTTTCAATTTTGCTCTCGAGAGAGGACTCTAGGTAAGACCTCTTCAACAGCTCCCGCAGCATTTTAAATAGATTCTTCATATCACACATTAACTAGGAACAAGAAATAAATAAAATTTAAGAGTTATATATTCAAAAGCTGCTTCATGTACGTCTGAAAATTTTGAGCATTTAATCGCAAGTTGAACATTTCTTAACACATTGTGTACGGAGAACGCTTAAAAGGGTCTCTTACATACTGTTGGTAGAGAGCGGTAGACACTTATAAACGTCCTATTTGGTTACTTTTGTTACAGCATGTAATGTCAAAAAATATTTTTCAGATCGGAATAGGGTTTGCAGTTACTTGTGATTAGTATACTACCCTAATTAGTGTACTCATTAGGGTCAGGGTTGATAAAAAAACCACCCAAAAACAATGTGTTTTTAGTAAAATTAGCATGTACCAAATTTCTTACAGCGAGTGCATTTGAACACTAATTTTCATTTCTCAATGATAAAAAAAATATATCCTACCTTATTGTAAAGTGTCGTTGAATATTCATCCAGACAACAGTCCAGAGAGTCGTTGAACGCATTTAAAATTCTATTTTCTAATTCATTCTTTACATTGTCTCCTCTATCAACGATCTGAAAAGGTGGGCAGATTTTTTGATTTTTTCGTTTCGTGTCCACTCCTAATTTCGTAACTCTTTTTGTGGTGTCTTCCATTCTTGTTCTTGGCGAAATTATACCCGGTATTTTTTGTTTTCTTCTGGTTAAGTCCATTTTTTCTATTTTCGCCATGTCTTGAGCGGTTTGGATATGGTTTTTGGAATCATTAGGAGATAGTTCGTGGTTTATAAGAGAAATGTCTGTTTTTGTTTTATGTAAATCATTTAGTTTTGGGTTTGCCTCAGTTATTTCGCCGGCTTTAGTTTGAGAAACTAGAAGGTCAATATCTGTTTTTCTTAATTTATTTACATGATTATCACTATCAGCTATGAACACAACACCATTTCCGACTCTATTGACTGCTTCATTCAATTTTAAATTCCTTACTACATCACTTTTTCGAGTATCCTTTTTCAGCTTATTATGTTCAGTACATTCTTCTTTTATGAATTTGTGACTGTTTGCTGGTTTGTCAGTTTTCTTTATGGAATGTAGATGCTTTAAGACAACTAATTGTGCCTCCAGTTCTTCTAAGGCCATAGTCTTGTGTTCAATTTCTTCAAGAAGGGATTTATTTTGTTCCTCTACCTGTGTTTTTTGCTTAAGCAAATCATCAGATACCTCTATGAGTTCTTTCTCTAATTTATACACCTGTAAGAAAAATGTATGAGTATAAAAAAGATAAAGTCATATTTGATTTAATAGCAGCAGTTGGCAAGGCAATGCTGTTCACAGACAATATATGTAAATATTTGATATAAATACTTCTCGTAGTAGTTCTTCTTTGTATGCTTCCTGTATTTCTATATTGTTGTTTGCTTTTATCAAGTTTTCCTTCAGAATAGTTAGTTCGCTAGAATACGAATCATCTATATCCGTCTGCAAGTTCTTATATTCTATCAACTCTCCTTGAAGTTTGTCTATCATCCACCGAAGTGTTGCAAGTTCTTTCTGAAATATAAAGCAATGAAACTTTTGCAATGGATTTTTTTCACCAATAAACCTTCTTTTTAGTGGATGCAACGACCCTTTAAATTAATGGTCCTAGAATTTATTCAAGGCGAGTCGAAATTTCCAAACTTTGCCACTATCATTTTAAATATCAAGTCATTTAAGTAATGATCATTAATTGGAATAAATATAGATACATAAGATATCTCTGAGAAGCAATGCAATATGGAAGTCAACCTAGACTATCTATTCACAAGGTTTTCGACCTTTGCCGCTGTTAAGATATCTCATTTTCCTGATATATATCACCTTCCTATGATTGAAAAAATCAAATAAAAAAAAATTGTCACAATAATCTGTATTTCTTCAGATCTTTCAGATTTCTCTGAACTATCACTCACTGGTCCTTAAAAAGCACTTACTTAGAAGTGCCATCATATTTGAATTTAATCAGTTAAATATTTTTAAAATGCAAGTATTATTTTTAATCATTCCATTAATTTACCTTCAGTCCCTTTTCATTTTGTTCCATCTCTGTTTTTGTTTTTACGTATTCCATTTGAGCTCTCTTCAATTCATCAGTTAATAAATCTTTCTGAATAACGAGTTCTTGCATTTCTTTTTCAATCTTCACCTGTTTATGTTCCAGGTCATCTTCTCTTGTCTGATAAATTAAATAAAAATGAAAAGTTAGTAAATTTGTTCGTAAGGTATTGGTATGACAGCTTGTGAAGAGGAGTAGCAATATCAATTACGTAAAGCAAGGTAATAACACTAGGGCGATAAGATCTTCACCATCAAGTGCAGATAAGAGGATGGATTAAATACATAACATTTCGACTGAAATCATTTGCGGTACCAAATAATGGTTTGTCATTGTAGTGAAACAAAATATTGAACAAATTACTTTTTGTTGAAACGCTTCATATCTCTCCTTCCAATTATCTCGTTCTTGTGCCAAAGTTGATGCATTTTGATTGATTTCTGAAATTTTCTCTTTGTAAGAGATTTCCAAGTCAGCCCACATCTCATCGCCTTTGGAAAGTGTGTTGAGTAATGCAGCCTCTCTTCTTTCAAATTCTTCTAATTTATGCTTCATCTTCATCTCGTTTGTCATCAGTTCTTGTATGCGAAACCTCAAATAATCATGACAGTCGCACATTTCCTAAAAAATATTTATAAAATTTTAACATTTATAAAAATATAATGATGAACATATCATCTTCATATGTCCGCCTCCGTAGTGTAATGGTCAGCACGCTCGGCTACCGTTCTGGAGGTCCCGGGTTCGATTCCCAAGGGGGGTAAAATAAATATTAAGTGATTTTTTCACTGTAATATTTATTCAATATTATTACCCTGGACTGGTACCTGAAGCGGAGGGCTGATCACCTTTCCTTCATGTGTAAACGATCAAGATAACACTGCGTTTATATGACGCAGTGCCCTATGCATCATTGGGGTGTGGATAAGGGTTTTATTATTTTTATTATTATCATCTTTATTAAGCTATCATTAAAATCTTGATATCCATAGTTATTTGTTTGTTTCGGACAGTATTTCAACCACCCGCACTAAAGATGGATTGCAACATGTTGTTTGTACTTAAAAAGTCTTAACTAACCATTTTTACTTTGTTTATGCTCCATTCAGTTCCCATTGTCCCATAACATTCAAGCTAAAACTCTTCTTGTAGAATACATGTAACTCAACAACCGATCACAATCCCTAACTATACAGATTTACCTCAAAACATTGCTGTACAATCCCAGCAAGGAACAAGATGACTAAGAGAAATCCTCTTTTTTCTGGAAAATATTCTGGGATGTATCATATCTTCGATATGATACATCCCCTTTGCATTGTTTTGCATTGATAACTGTTAGAAAAAAAGAGATTAACCATTTACCTGGCATGTTTCACTGTCTTGAAAAATTGTTGGATGTACATTATCCATTAAGCCTTGGTTTAATTTATGCGTCTCTTTTTTCGTGCAAACTATTTGGATATGTTCATTATCACCTACCAAGCTGCGGATACATTAAATATTACGTTATACCAAAGTCATCCTTAAATCCAACAAATGTCATATGATTCTTTAAATAACTTTGCAGAAAAAAGTGGATGGAAAATACTACTGATACTTGGTAATCATGCCTAGAGCTCACAATTATTTGAGTGCGTCCAAATCATTGCCTACAAATACTGGATGTGTTCCATTTAAGTACCTTCTAAACATAATTTTTTTTAAATTTGCAAGCCAATTTGGACATGATCAACATATTCTGTGTGAAAAAAGTAACTGGTAAAATTGAAAATGATGTTTTCAGGCATTTCCTAGTACATATATGAAATAATTGAAGTCCTATACAATCCCAGCAAGGAGCATGATGACTAAGAGAGATCTTTACCTATTCAATTGTCTTTCTATTCTGGAAAATATATCATTTCCAGCTGCCATGCTCTCCCGGTATCTGAATGGAGTAGGGTTGATTCGGGAATATTTCAAGTTGTCCACTTGGTTATTATACCGGGCATTAAATGCTTCCTGAAAAATTTAAACATTTCTTTTTTTTCTTCATTTTATAACTTTCTATCGTAATAATTTCAATTCAGATTTATTTTTATTACTATTTTATGTTAAATTATATTATTTAAACTTTTCTTTTGTACATATTTTTTTTTTGTTCAAATAAAGATATATTAATATTAAACCATATCCGCTGTCTATGTGAAGCATATGGAGTCCATAAACTGTCTCCAGGCTTTCCTGTCAGCTGCCAGATCCCTTGCATCCTCCCAGGTTCGCGTCCCAAAAATCTGACGAGAATTGACGACGAATTGTCAACAGTGGTCGTCCTGGGCGGCGCGAACCAGATGCTTTGTAAAAGAGGCAAGCTTGATTAAGGCTCTTGGGAGGCATGAGGAGTACATGGCCAAGCCAACTGAATCACCTTTTGTTGACGACAGTTGTGACCAAGATTTGCTGCGTCCTACGCCTTATCTCTTCATTTCTCAAAATAACAATTCCCTCTGTATATAAATGCTAAGCAAAAATATCTACATAGTTGAGTTTTAACATAAGTATTTGCTATGACACAAAGGCTTAGATAAGACTTTTATGTAAGTTGTTAAATAATATAATTATACAGATATGACATTACTACAAAACTCACTTTAAATTCTTTTTCACCATAATTATCCATTGCAATTTATAGTACTTTTCTTTATAAATACCAGAATTATTGAATCACTTGAAACCTGTTAATTTTTATCCATATCTTTTATCTTGAGTTGAGATGCAGTTTATTGAAAAAAAATCTAATTAACTTCCATACAAATTTAAAATCAAAGCGGTGGTTGAAATCTAATTTAAAATCAACGCGGTGGAAAATAAAAGCCCTTAAATTTTCATGTAAATATTACAAATTTGACAAAATTATTATACTTTCTAAAAATTAATAAAGGATTTAATATAAAATGACAATATAAAACAAAGAATTTTGAAACACAAATGACAAAAGAAAATAAATTTAAAAATACTTCAAAAAGAATTTTTAAAAATTTTGAAATAAAAAACCTAGGTAAGAACTTTTGTGAAAACAAATACAGTGGCATCTTTATAAAATAAGTACACTGTAAGCAGTAAATCGTTTAAGTGTTTGTTTTTTCAAATACTTAATGATATCATCCAAAATCATTCGTGAACGAGTGGAGGTTTATAAAAATTACAGTAATATCATAATGTGTGTTGGGATGTGGTCCCGTGGTTAGTGTCGCGGACTCTTGAGTAAGAGTTTCTCGGTTCGAATCCACTCCACCACAATTTTTCACCACACCTATTTTCAGGGTTTTTTTTTTACAATATTTTTTTTTAATTTCAAAAACAATTAGACGAAAAAAATGTTTGCGCTTACGTAATTACAATCTACATTTATATTATTCATCAAAATGATAAAATATGGTATTGTAATGATATTAAAAGATATTTGAATATATTTTTTTTGTAAAAAGCTTAACATGAAGTAAGTTCCGGGAACTTGTTTATTAAAAAAAAAGCACTGCCCATTTCTATAATGAGCCGCTTAGGTTCACAGAAATAGTATGAAATTGAAGTATTTTTGGAAATAATAAAAACACAAATATTTCCTTTTTTTAATAAAATAATCCTATTTATATACTCTTGTAATTAAATTCTTTATGCATTTTATGAACAATCAAATAAATACGTTATCATAAAAAGCCTCCACAATATTTAAGTATTAAAAAAATTGAGACATCTATGAGTAAAGTAAAGAATTATCAACAAATATTGCCCACAGAGGCCGGTAGTGTAGTTTTGTTCGAAAATGTGAAACGACGCGAGAAATTACTAGATATATACAACTTCCAAGCCGGCTCCAATGGGAGGGTCCGATACCTTGCGGGAAACCCGCTTGGCACAGCGCGGGTGTAAACTGTGCACCTTCGAGTTAAGCTTAGACTATGATGTTCTCTGCGTTAATCTAACCATGATGTTTGTGTGAAAGCACTAAAATAAAGAATTGATATGAAGTCAAGGTCCCGTAAAAAGCCAAGACAAAAATCATACTGCGAGGTGAACTCGACCTTCCTTTTGACCTTCCTTTTGCTTTTTAGAACTTTATTTTTTTAAACCTTTGTGTCAGGATTGCCAATTTTTAAAAAGAAAATAGCCATTTTTTTCGTCAATTTATTTTTTTACTCCCCCACCCAGCTGATGCATAGGGCACCGCATTAGATCTAGAATATATGCTGGTGACTCGACCTTCCTTTTGATTTTTAGAACTTTATTTTTTTAAACCTTTAACTGTGTCAGGATTGCCAATTAAAAAAAAAAAAATAGCCATTTTTTTCGTCAATTTATTATTTTACTCTCCCACCCAGCTGATGCATAGGGCACCGCATTAGATCTAGAATATATGCTGAAAAATATTTTTATACATATTTTAAAACCCCTTACTTTTGTAACTCTTTTGATTTCAAAACCATATACTTACATATGTATTTATTTCAATGAAAAACTTATTTTCTCAATACAAAAACGGTGTTTTAAGAAGAAGAAAAAAATAATTACGTCAACTGTTACCTTGGTTTATTTTTTTTGTCTTTTCTGGCTTTTTTGGCTTGTATACATAATGTATTAATAAAATGTTTTTGACATTGTAATCATATCACTCCAGCGCAGTTGTTACATTGTAGGTAGGTACGTGTATAATACCCCCTTCCACCTCTTTAAAATGGACAAGACTCTACATGTTTATGCATACATACCTCCTGGTACATAATTGTTTATAGGTAGGAAATATATATCTAATGGAATCCAAACGGAATCCTACAATATATTGCTCACTAACTATGCAAGTACCTACCTACATATATTTTCATACTTACGGTAGTGCCTTTACAATAAATCACTATTTGTGGTTTGCGGTTGAATCGACATTGAGTGATATTATTATTTGTGATTTAATTGGATATGTCAACACGAAACATGTTTCAAAAATAATGTATTGAACCAGTGCCCTATGCATATTGGTGCATAGGGCACCGTATCATGCAAATCGGTGTTATTTTCACTTATAATTACACAAAGCCAAGGTGAACGCATATCGCTCACTCCTTTCAAGAACGTCATAAATCAAAAATCGTCAATTTTCAGTTGTGCATGGTTTCGGAATGCCCATAAAATGTTTTATATCCCAGCAAAAGCGGCATATTTTTAACTTAATATTCACCCGCTACAGGGCAGAAAGTATTGTTTTTGCATTTTGAAGAAAAGTTATCGTTTAATTTTTTTTTAATATATTAAATATTTTTCAAATGGAGAAAAAACTATCAGGTTTTACCTAAAAGATCGGTTGCATAGTAAAATGTTCGATAAGTGGCTTGATATTTATTTTTAATACATTGTATTATATTTTTATACTTTAAAAACGTTCTCCTGAAAAATCAAGATTTTTGATTTATGACGTTCTTGAAAGGAGTGTGCGATATGCGTTTTATGTACCAGCCCAGTGATATTTAATAAACATTAGAGTGAAAAATTAATTACGCCTACTTTTTGGCCGTTTTGGGAATCGAACTCGGGACCTCCAGCATGGTAGCGAAACTAACGGAATTCACAAAGGCGGAAACACATTTTACACAATGTGTAAGTAGGTACTTACCTATTTATATATCTCGCGGTCGATATTTCGCATTAGACTTAGCCTTGTCACACACGCAAGTTTTCGAATTCGTAAAACGTTTTTTCTTCAGTAACGTCCTAATTTGAAATATCGCGATGAACATACGCCTAATGTACAAATTATGTGATGGTAGAATTAAAATACAATTTATCGATATAATCACACAATTAAGAAGGACAACAAAGTATTAATGATTGGAGGTTATACGTATTTCAACCAGAATAGCATTGGTTAGAAAGCTATTTCACAATAAATAAATGTTCCAATTGGAATAAAGTCATACGAGTATCTTTAATTTTTTACAATTATACAAAAATACTTTTTCGAATCAAATGATCATGTTTAGAAGATAACACGTCATTTATCAATCATTCCTGCACTGTAAAAAGGGACAGATTGTGAAATAAATTAATAAACTCGTCGCGTGGAAAATGTATGATTAAAGAAAACACTTGTTTTTATACCACTTGAGTTTTATTATAGACTACTAGTTTCAGAAGCTAAACTTTCATCATTCAGGTCTGAATAATAACTTTCAGAAGCTAAACTTCCATCATTCAGGTCTGAATAATGAGTTATTATTCAGACCTGAATGATGGAAGTTTAGCTTCTGAAACTAGTAGTCATTAATAAAACTCAAGTGGTATGAAAACAAGTGTTTTCTTTAAACATTGTAACATGTCTTACCACAAAGTAAATGCCAAAACAATTAATGGATGACCTGCAAGAAGCGCCTGAAGCATTATTATTTATCCTTGAAAGCCTAACTGTTCATCATTTCATTCCTTTCCTTATTCCCTCAACCTCTTCCCTTCTACTCCCTACCCGATTCTACTTCCTTGTTTTATTTATTTTCATCGGTTTTACGGTTAAATATATTTTTTTTTTAATAAAACCCTTATCCGCAACCCAATGGTGCATAGGGCACTGCTTCATATGAACACAATGTTATCTTGATCGTTTACACACGAAGGAAAGGTGATCCAGGGTAATATTGAATAAATATTACAGTGAAAAAATCACTTATATTTATTTGACCCCCCTGGGAATCGAACCCGGGACCTCCAGAACGGTAGCCGAGCGTGCTGACCATTGCACTACAGAGGCGGACAAAAAAATGTTATTCAATTATTCATACTGTAACACATTATAATATGCTAACTCATAAACATACTACTTTTTCTATAATTTGTTATTACTCGTAGCACAAATTACCAAATAAAAAAACCCAGTGAAAAAAAGAGATGAAGAAAAAAGCAGTTGAATACAACAATGTACATGTAACAATATAAATTAATTTTAGGATGGTTTAGGAATTATAATTTTACCAAGGAGAAGATTATTTGGTAATTATGCGTTTTGATAAGTAATTCAATATATAATCAAATGAAATCGAGAGTATTTACCGATCTCCCATAATCTGTGCGCAGTTTTTTTTTCATTCTGATTTTTAAAAAATCGTATCGACTTTTTTTAGGTCCTGAAAACCTGAAATTTAAAAAAAGAAACACCTCTTAAAACTATATTCATTTTTTTATGCACAATATACTAGGTACTAGATATTCGTACTATCCGTTTATGGTGGTCGTGTGGTTATAGTTGTGAATTCCCATGTAAAGTATCTAAGTTCGAGCCCACTACTCTACACTTGATTCCTGCCACTTACGCTATGCGTTTAAAGTATTAAATTAGAAATACTTATATAAGTAAAATTAGAATTTCCGCCTCCATAGTGTATCGGTCAGTACGCTCGGCTATCGTTCTGTAGGTCCCGGGTTCGATTCCCACGAGAGGATCGAATAAATATACGTGATTTTTTCACTATAATATTTATTCAATATTACCCTGGACTAGTACCTGAAGCGGAGGGCTGATCATATTTCCTTCGTGTTATAACCATCAAGATAATACTGCGTTTATATGATGCAGTGCCCTATGCACCATTGGGGGCAGATAATGGTTTGAAGAATAATCAGAATAATAATATTTATGTTGTTAAAATAAAATACTGAAAACATAAAAACTCTGTAGTGTGACATGTTATTCATTTTCAGCGTCTATTTCAAAGTTCCCCAGATAATTTCAGTTGTATTTTTAGAATTTAGTACGTAGCAGAAATCATAGAGTCCGTTAGCGTAGTTTCATGCTGAAAATGTGAAACGTCCCAGTCTCTTGCTCGATATATATACGATTCCTGGCGAGCGATTTTCGGGGAGGTCCGATGTCTTGCGGGAAACCCGCCGGCACAGCGCGGGTCTAAACTGTGCTTCCTGTAATGATTATACTACTCCATGAAAACTCTAAATAGTTGATAACGTCGTGATTCTTAAGGGGTCAATAAGATAAGATAGGATGCGTCAGAAGACGTATGAATAACCAAACTGCGAGACGAGTTTGACCTTCCTTTTGCTCTTTTATTTGACGATTTTTATCTCGAATAGGCAAATATGGCGGATGAAATAGACAATTTTTTTAAAAATGAAAAAATAATGTAATTTTAACACAAATTTATAGAAACATGGAATCCAAAACAATGATTATAACCATGAAAAAAAAATAAGCTGAATTTTAGATCGCTCCACAGATAAATTATATTGTAATATAACGTGATGACATTCCCGAAACAGAATGTATTGATTTTCAACATTTGACGCGAATTCATACTCGTGTACACAAACGCGACATAAATGTAAGTACGTAGAGTCAGTCACTATGTTCGAACCCACTCTAACACAACTTGATTCCTTTTTTTATATTTCGTGTTGCTTAGGCCTGCAAAAATAGCACGAGAAAAACCATTTTTGTACATAAAAACAGCAATATTTATTTTCATGAATATTTTCAGCAGTCACTTATTGGTAATATGTATGCATTTTTTTATTTAAATTTAACTTGGTAAATACTACTATTTCTTAAAATTGTGACACGTGTTTTAATGCATTCAGCGTCATATTTAAACACCGTATGTGAAGCTGGGTCAAAATTGAATAGTTGTGTCCTCAAGACGTTGAAGGATAAAGAGGGAGTAGGAGGTATTTATTTTTTATCATTGGGAACATGGACAATAGGGGGGAGGTTTAAGTCATTGTATTGAAAATCATGGGGTTATTATTACTTGTATTTTAATGAATTTATATTGTTTTAAAATGTTGCAGTTTATGACTTTTCGTATTAATGACTTGTAGGATTTCTATATCCTCAGGATCCGCAGAAATTCTCGCATCCGCATCTCGTCAGACTTATTCCTATATCCTTAAATCTGGAGCGCGGGACTGATCTTTGCCTGCATTTAATCACCATCGAGTTAACTTCACGTCGATTCTTAGCGGTGCCCTATGAACCAATTGAGTGTAGATCAAGATAAAGGAGATGCATTAAAAATATTATTTAGCATTTTTCGGAAGTAGAACAAGCTCAAAACAGAACTCGTATATTTACTGTTTATCAAAATTTAATTTAAAAAAAATTGGACATTGAAATGTACAAGCCATTGTCGGTAGGTACTGAGATTCAACAATATCAGTCAACAATAATATCGAAGTTTTCCTCGTTTTTACATAAAACCTTCGAAGTTTTTGATATTTCTCTCACTCTCCCTTTCCTTTGTATTCCCAATATTTTTTCCAAACGTACGTAAATTGTGAAAATCTGTATATAAATATTGTTTATATACATATATATGTTACTTTATTCATTCAATTTCCAAATAAAATAAACTCACCAATTTAAAGATATTTCAAAGAAAACAGGGTCGGTAATAGGCTTCCATTGGTGTCTCGTTGAGGGAAAATCATGCGCAGTTCGGCGTCGAGCCGTGACGTAGTTGGGTAGACGCCCAGTGGGAAACTGGCGTCGTGGGTTCGATTCTCAATAATTGCAATATGTTTATCTTTTAAAAAGAGAAAAATGCCTAGTTTGAGATTTTAAACAGGTTTTTTAAAAATATTTGTTTCATTTGTTGTTTCTACTTTTTTCTCTCTAACCTCCAGAAAAGCAGCTAAAATTTAGGTTTCGCGAGTTTTTCCTTAAAAATACCTCATTTGAAATCATGTGCAACTAAAACAGAAATTTATATATTTTATTTTATTTTAAATACTAGGTAGGTGTTGGTAATTTTTTTTTTCAAAAAAACTGTAAAATAATTTTATATTTAATTTAAATAATGTCAATTAAAATGTATATATAAAACCAGGGCTTTTTTCTATGTAACGCTGTAGGACCGGCATTCCGGCACCTTTTATCACGAATATTTTTTCGTGTTTTTGTTTTGTATTTTTAAAATCAATTAGACGAAATAATGTTTGCGCTTACGTAATAACAATCTACATTTATATAATTCATACAAATGATGAAATATGGTTTTGCAACGAATATTTAAATTATATTCATATAAATATTTGTCCGCCTCCGTAGTGTAATGGTCAGCACGCTCGGCTACCGTTCTGGAGGTCCCGGGTTCGATTCCCAAGGGGGGCAAAATAAATACAAGTGATTTTTTTCACTGTATTATTTATTCAATATTACCCTGGACTGGTACCTGAAGCGGAGGGCTGATCACCTTTCCTTCATGTGTAAACGATCAAGATAACACTGCGTTTATATGATGCAGTGCCCTATACACCATTGGGTGCATATAAGGGTTTTTATTAAATATTTTTTTAATAAAAAGCTTGACATGAAGTATAGTGAGTGTTTTTGCCTAGAATTTTCACTCATGAATAACATGAAATTATAGTAACTTTAAACATGAAGAGTAAATCCACTCACGAGTAGGCATAAGCTATGAAACTTATATATAGTTGAAGCCTGAGTAGGGACATGATAAGCGGTGTTGCATAAGCCGTAGCTAGATTTCAGAGTCACTTGGACGTTAGGTAATTAAAAAAAAATACATGAAGTGAGTTCTGGGACCTTTTTTATTTATAATAAACCCTAAATAAAACAATTTAATTTTAAATGATAAAATTTTTCAATATCATTGAAATAATAATCCCTTCGAAAAAAACCTGTCATTTTTTTAAATGATGACATATTTGTTATCCCAGATATAAAAAGAAAAATGTATGAAGATGAACGTAGTCGATTTTTCATTATTTAGTGCTTGTGAAAATCCACAGAGACCGTTAGCGTAGATTTGACTGAAAATGTGAAGCGTCGCGCTGAAACTCGGGATATATACGAGTTTCAGAAGGCTGCTCGTGGGGAGGTCCGATGTCTTGCAGGCAACCCGCTTGCGCAGCGCGGGTGTAAACTGTGCGACCCAAGCAATACGAGAGTTCACATAGCGTGGAATCGCCAAACCTTATTAAATCGAGATGAGTCGAGGTCCTGTACTGAGGCGAATCACACTGCGAGATGGCCTTGACCTTCCTTTATTTTTTTCCCTTTTATAATTGAATCGTGGGGTTCTCAACAAAAAAAACAAATTCGAAATAAATAAAGTTAGTAGATTTGTGTAAGGTTAGGTCCGAAAGTGCCTTTCCCCATAACAGCTAGGAGGAGGTTCGGCTGTCCAAACTCAAAACACAGTAAGGGACATTTTTTTGCAGTACGTTTTTTTTGCATTTTTGGACTAAGTAGATTCTACTTAGTCCAAAAATGGAAAAAAACGTACTACAAAAAAATGTCCCTTACTGTGTTTTGAGTTTGGACAGCCGGGTTGTTTTGATGATTTTTTAAAAATATATCATTATATTACATTATATTCTCATTAGTAGACCATCCTTTTTTTTTTTCTCTTACAATTGAATCGTGGGATTCTTAAAAAAACAAGTCGAAGTAATTTTAGTAGATTTTGGTAAATTTATATCCAAAAGACCTATTCCCCATTATAGCTAGGAGGAGTTGTTTTGATAGAATTTTTTTAATAGAATGAGAATCCTTTTATAATTGAATCGTGGGGTTTCTTAACAAAACAACACAAATCAGTAAAGTGAAATTAGTGGATTTAGATAAGGTTAGATCCGAAAGACTTTTTCCCCATAAAAGCTAGGGGGAGGTTGTTTTGATGAATTAAAAAAATATATAATGAGAAGACATTCCTTTTATTTATTTATTCCTTTTATAATTGAATGGTGGGGTTCTCTAAAAAAAACAACACGAAATAAATAAGTGCTGTAAGTAGATTTAGGTAAGATTACGTTCTTAACACAAATTCCTCATAATTCTAGCAGGGGTTATTTGGATTATTTTTCGTAAAACAATAAAAAACGTGACATGCATATTTTATTGGAACTCCATTTTAAAATAAATATTAAATTTTAAATCGAACACTGAGTTTTTGAGTCTACTAGTTGTATTTTACTGTAAAAAAAATACATAAAAATCTATTTATATTTAAAATAAAAAATACATAAAAAAATCAATAATATTATGTGTGGGTGGTTGTGTAATAACAATATTAGTTGAATATTTACCAAGGGCAAAATGTATTTAAAATTTGAAGGACTATACGTCAAGTGGCTACCGCAAGTATTGCCGGTTTCATCAATTTATTTGTAAATAGCAGCTGTCTAGTTCACAAACGTGAAATATGATTGACGTACGACGCCAATTGCAAAAATCTAAATAAAAAAACATCTTCCGATAGGGTGATTCATTTTGAGCCAGCCTTTACGTACTTAAAATTAAATAGTGCCAAAAAATATAGATTTTTTTAGATTTATTACATTTTGTGCGAAAAAAACACATGTATGCAGTTCTTTGTTTACTCATATGTGTATATGCACGTACGTACATAATCATAATAATATATAACATATTATATCGTTTTACTCGCCGCGATAAAATGTGTCAACCGTTATCAATAGTAATAAGTGCTAGGTACATTATTAATGTGGTTTTTGTCAGATTTTCTGCTGCTTGTCTTTCCTTAGTGCTTAGTAATCTAGCGCCTTTTGACCCGTCGACAACTCGTCCGCCGTCACAACCGTCGTGAGTTTTGTTTACAAGAATAATAATAGTGTTTCCGCGTATGTGTTTTGGTTTCATTAAGTTTCACACTTGCTTGCTTCCGGTAGCAAAAATGTAAATAACCCTGTACTTGTAAGATTTGAATGAGAAAATATTGAGACTGAGATCTCAAACGCAGAGTTCAGAACGCGAACGGCCGCGCTAGTGGTTGGACGTGCATCCGAGCGCAATATTTTTTAAAGAATGTGTATTGTAATTTGATTAAAAAAAAAAAAAAAAAATATATATATATATATATATATATATATATATATATATATATATATATATATATATATATATATATATATATATATATATATATATATATATATATATATATATATATATATATATATATATATATATATATATATATATATATATATATATATATATATATATATATATATATATATATATATATATATATATATATATATATATATATATATATATATATATATATATATATATGTATATATATATCTTCTTTTTCAAACACTTATTCGCACTGCAATGGTGCATAGGGTACTGCATCATATAAACTCAGTGTTGTTTTGATCGTTTAAAACACGAAGGAAAGGTGATCAGCCATCCGCTTCAGGTACCAGTCCAGGGTATTGGGATATTGAATAAATACCAGAGTAAAAGAGCCACTTATATTTATTTGACCCCCCCCTGGGAATCGAACCCGGGACCTTCAGAACGGTAGCCGAGTGAGCTGACCATTACACTACGGAGGCCGACAATTTCTTTAAAAAAACATTGTATTTTTTTTAACTCTTTACCTTTCAATAACTCTTTTCTTTTCAAAACCATATAATGATTTCGAAGAAAAACAAAAAAGATTTTTTTAAATACAAAAACGATATTTTAACCAAATAATTCAATTACGGTTAAAAGTAAAAAATTACCCTGGGTTAAGAGAAAATTCAGTTGCAATTTATCATGTATTGAGCCTTAAATACCAAGATTTAATCCAAATAAAAAATGTAAAGTAATTCGTTTACACATCAACAATTTTCCACAGGTTCTTAACCTTTTTGATCTTACTACCCCCTATCAAAATTTCGCTACGACTGCAATTGGCAAAATGTCCCCTCATAAAAAGGGAGAGAAATAAAAAATATGTCAATCTTTTCAAAATCATTTTTGGTCTCCTAATAGACCCCTAGTTTTTTTAGACGGTAATTGCATTTATTATTTACCTCGCTTATTATGTACAAGGTTTGTAGATCATTTAGTGGATTTTTGTTTCTTCTAGCTAATTATATGCTTTTATTTGAATCTGTGTTGGGAACAGGAGGGATAATCTAGTGTGGGCCAAACAGGAACTTCTCAGCATTTGATCATTGCTGGGAGGAAACCACGTAAAACTCCTCAGGAGAAGGCGGACTGTTGACTGTCATCAGCAGACCTTCCGTTCCACTAGAAGAGGGTTCGGCATTTTGTGTCCTACTTTGGTGTATGTAACCAATGTTCTTCACTATTTTTATCATGTATGATACGACCTCTCGTGACAGTTCCTTATGAACTATCACGGATCCGATGTTGGATAGGTCCTCACCCAGGCTCCTGCAACGCGCCTCCAGCTATTGTCTTTGAAAGCTGAAAAGGGTAATACCTCTAGTTGCCACATAAAGTCCTTCGAACGCCCACTAGAGGACGTTACCACCCCTTTGGGAATATATGGTCTAATAAAATACGGAACGGGTGTTATCAATAATGATAAATAAATGTTTTCTTTCTATTTTACTCTTTTAATATGTTAATATTTTTTTAAAGTAGTATTTATCGATTAATTCAAGTTATTGTATCGCCATAACATAACCACAAAAATAAAATAGACTCACAGGTATTTTTGTTCTTGTTCCCTACTTATAACACTGATGTAAAGTAAAAAGCCAAAAGGAAGTCAGGGTCAAAAAAATTATGTTATTTCTGAAAATAATTGTTCTGAGAAATATCTGTAGAAAAATATTTTTATACATGCGTGGGTATTATAATAGTATAATATTTTTTTTAACATTTTGGGCGTGTTCAAATCCTCATTCACAAATCCGGGTTTCTCTACTTATCAGAATTTTAAATGTTGACATCAACATAGATGAAGAAGAATATTGATGTCTGGGTATTTACAGGGCTTACGACCAGTTATGCGCTGGTTTAAGTGATTACTTTATACACTAGAATTTGTATATCAAATGCATAAAGTGATCACTTAAAACAGCATATGACAGGTCGTAATACCTGTGAATGTCAAAAAACTACCTTGCCTTTTTTTCACGAATTGCTTTGTATCTGTAAAACATATCTTTATAATAATATTCCTTTGAAAGTATTGAATGAAGCGGCATTTACAAACAATTTTACGGTGAAGTCGTATTCGATACGTTTAAAATAACATACCTCATTCACGTTAAAGAATACAATTAAAATATTTACATGTACGCTCCGTTGATTAAAGAAAAAATACTTTATAATTTGCATAGTATATTTTCCGATTTTTCACATACTTAAGTTAATAGCTAGGCAATTGTCTGTGTAACACTCTCATTATCATTCATCGTTCACTTTGTGTAATACCACTTTAATTTCATTGAATGATAAGGAGACTGATATATTACCATACCACAAAGTTAACAATGCTTTTAATATCCAAAAAATATTGTCTTTGCGTATGGCACCATTCACAGCTCTTTATCTTTAGTCAGGTTTTTCAGATATTTATACGACACAGATCCTGCCTTCACTTTTTATAGCTCCACATAGTTTCTTCTGGGTTATCTTTTTCCTCACTTCCTTGAAACAATATTTTCCCCTCTACTATTACAGTGATAACGTTGTCGTACCGCAGTCGTATTACTTTTCATTTTCCTTCATCTGTTTTATATTGTTTCTAATATGTTTCTATTTTCTTTCAACCTTCTTAAAACCAATCTGTTTGTCATAATATTTCCATCTAGCTCTTTTAATTCATTCCTCTTCCAACACCATAACGCAAACGCTTCTAATTTATCAGTATCCTTTTATTCACCGTCCAGGTTTCGCTACCATACGCTCATGATACACCCTTTATCAAAGACATCCTTGATTTTTAATAATTATTTTATGAGTGAAAGTGAAGTTATTTCTTATTAAATACTTGTTTAACTATACCTAATAAGATTTTAGTAAAAATAAAAACGCTTTATCGACGTATATGTATTGCAAATAAGTTTAACGATACATTTTTTTTCTTACGACTTTGGCATTTTTAAACCGGCTGTCAATCATTAAGTTAATACAACGAAAATGAACATTTTTTAACCGAATAAGATCTACCATACTAGAGGTCCCGAGTTTGATTCCCAAGAGGGTCAAAATGAAGAAATGCGTTTTTTTCACTCTTATATTTATTAAGTATTTTTTTATTTATTTATTTATTTATTTTCATAATACATAGATACATTCAATATACATATTCATTTCATATACACATTTATTATACGTATTACGGCTCTTTAGGCATGGCCTGTGTTGAGCCGAATACTAACATGGTAATACAAAGTTTATATATATATTTTTTTAATTTTTAATATACATATATTTTTTTTAATGATTAGATTATAAACATAACATACAGGAGATACAAAAATTATTTATTACCCTGGACTGGTACCCGAAGCGCTGATTACTTCCCCTTTATATAATAAACTATCCAATTAACGTTGCATCAATTTGTTGCAGTGCCCTATGCATCATTAGGTGCATATAAGGGTATGTGAGGGTATTGGAGGAAATTTCAAGCATATTTTGGTTTCTTAAATGAATTATTTTGTCCGCCTCCGTAGTGTAATGGTCAGCGCGCTCGGCTACCGTTCTGGAGGTCTCGGGTTCGATTCCCAAGGGGGGTAAAATAAATATAAGTGATTTTTTCACTGTCATATTTATTTAATATTACCCTGGACTGGTACCTGTAGCGGAGGGCTGATCACCTTTCCTTCATGTGTAAACGATCAAGATAACACTGCGTTTATATGACGCAGTGCCTTATGCACCATTGGGTGCGGATAAGGGTTTAAAAAAAATTAATTAATGGATATATATTATATTATTAAATTTTCTTTAAAATTAAATATTATTTCTATGTAATCTGATTCAATTCTTTATTTTTATCAGGTGTATATGATTATTTTCAGTTAAAGTTTTTGATATATGGAATGAAATACTTGAACTTTTTCAAAATATTTAGTTTTTCGTATTAATTAATTCCGATGAAAAATCTATTGCTCTACATTATAATACATTTATTATAACTAACTAACTAACTAACCATCACGCCGCTTCCCCGCAGGGGTAGGCAGAGAGAATAGAGCGCCACGCCACTCTGTCCTGGCAAACATTCTTCGCCTCTTCCACGTTCATGTATCTCCTCATACATACCCGCCGATTGTTACGACTCCTAACCTGACCACTTTCAAGTATTTGGCATACCTGATCGTGCCATGTTTTTCTTGGTCTTCCTCTGCTTCTTTTCCCGCTAACATTCGCCTCATAAATTTGTTTTACCGTTCTTTCCTCACTCATTCGTTCTACATGTCCAAACCATCTCAACACACCTTTCTTAATTTAATCGAAAATGCTTATTTATTATAACTAAATTTATTATATAAGTTATTTTTTTATTATATAACATTTATTATTATATTAATTTATTTATTATTTAACATTTATTATAACCAAACTAAATAACAAAGTTATTTTGTTAGCCATTAATTTTATTATTTGCTGGTGGTTTTTCGATATACACCATATTCTAATTGCTTAAAGCTCTTTTATTAAACACTTCAAGTACTTCGTAAATATGCATTTTCTTTAAATCAGTGTGGTTTGTTGTTTAAATTTATGACAAGGAATCATGTCGCTGTTTGAACAGTAATTAGACAAAATTAACCAGAAAAACTTGGTAAATGCGAAAATCTCATTTTCATGGTAAACAGATTTGTAAGATAAGGCAAAGACAAATATTTTCCATTCTAAAAGTGTGTTTGCTTACGTTTTGTAGTGATAAAAGTGACGCCAATCAAGAAGATTTCTTAAATTCATAAGTGTCTTAACTCGAGTTGAAACACCTTTAATGCACCAAAAATATTCCTTTCCCACAAAAAATACTTTGTCTCTGTTGAGGCATGTATAATACATATTAATAACAAATCCTTTGGTGTGAAATTCGGTATGAATGTAGAAAACTAATATTACATTTTTTTTTATTTAAAAGGTGTATTTCGAACATTTCAATATAAAAAGACCACTTTTGAGTCTATCAATGTAAACACGACTAGTTTCGAGAACTTCATGATGTGTTCTCATCAACAGGTTAAAATACAAACAATAATTTTTATCCATAGTCATTTTCACGCGGTGATGAAAACATATCGCTCACTCCTTTCAAGAATGTCATAAATCATAAATCGTCAATTTTTAGTTGTGCATGTTTTTGGAATACCCAGAAAATATACTATGTCCCAGCAAAACCGGCATATTTTTAACTTAATATTTACCTGCTACAGGACAGAAAGTGTTGTTTTTGCATTTTGAAGAAAATGCATTGTTTAATTTTTTATTTACATAAACTTAATGTTTTTCAAATGAAGAAATAACCTTCAGGTTTTACCTAAAAAGATCAGATACACAGTAAAAAGTTCAATAAGTGGCTTGATATTTATTTTTAATACATTGTATAATATTTTTTAACTTTAAAAACTTTCTCCTGAAAAATTAGGTTTTTTGATTTATGACGTTCTTTAAAGGAGTGAGCGATATGTAGTTCTCAAATCTAGTCGTTAATTAATTAGTTCACAAGTGATCATACACAAGTATTTAATTTTTATAATTAATTATCATCGCGTTATTATTCCAGAAAGCTAACATCAAATTAATAAATAAAACATTCCTAACATTTTACGATTACTTCAATTGTATGTAATAGTAGAAACATACATATGTTTGAGTTTGAGTAATGAAGATACATATGTGTGAGCAAAACCTTTGTATTTAGACACCTTAGTACCAAAGAATATAAATATGTTTTTAATATCTTCTTTAAATAACAACGTCATTAATGTTTTTTTAATGATGATAATTTCAACAATGAACGAAATTCGAGTAAAAAAATTAAACATAATTTTATTCCAACACGAAATAAAAAATCACGGCTCGATTTTTGAGAAAATTTAATTAACGAATAATAAACTTTACTAAGCATAGTTTTTTTGTTGCTTACGTATCGCGTAGTTCCGCGTGAGTTTGAGAGTACTTAGGACTAAAAGACGTAGTAATTTTAGTAATTCCGTCAATTTATATACCCGCGTTTGAGTACTTCACGTATCCGGCACCGTCATTACATAACGTACACGTGATCGTATGGTACATACACAATTGGAAATTCTGTCTTGGAGGGATTTTATCATGATTTTCAGAAAACGGTGTTTCGACATTACCGAATTTTAACGTTTAACTTTTTAAAATTATAACACATTAAAGGATCTAGTTTTAAAAAAAATGTATTGTATTTAACGTTGCTTGGAATGTATGTACACTGGCGGGCTTATAGGCACAACTCAATATCTTCTAAATAACTAAAAACAGACTAGTAATAGTGGTCAAGGTTTGTACCTACCTTATACAGCTATTTGAAATTATTGTAGTTTGAAGATAGCGATTTGCATGTATGCAAGTGGATTGTAAGTTAGATTTATTTAAAGACTACTATGATTTTGTTATGTAGAGGGATGGAAAATCTCTTGAGATGACCACAGCTATAAACTATGATAAAAAATAAATTGTTAAATACGATAAAGACGATAGTCAATATAACAAGGTATTTTCATGAATTGATTCGGCAGTCACTTTGTGGTAAAATCTATCCATTTTAAATTAATGTTTTACTCAGTAAATACCACTATTCAGTAGTGGTATTTACTAAGTAAAACATTAAATAAAAAAATATTAAGGTGTGTTGTAACAATATTTATATTATTTATTATACTGCCAGCCAAAGGCATAAGCGTAAGCCCTGAGATGCTTAAACTTCCGTCTTCTTTCGTAAAAAGGGAAGAACGATACATGTTTCGTATCCAGTTGGGTCAGACACCTTTAAAAAGGGTATGTTATATTATTTCGAGAAATAAAAATACTTTGTGTTCTGATCCACTCACATTTACTCACTCACAAAGTATTTTTATTTCTCGAAATAATATATCAATATGATCCACAAAGTTAATGCTTTCAATATACAAAACAAAACAAAAAAACAAAAAAAAATGTTATCTTCGTAGTTGTATGTACCTACGTCGCGTGTTGGTATGCGGTCATATCTATGTTACATAGATCCGTTATAACAACAAATTCTTACCAATGGCACTGTTACAACTTGCCCCTGATACATTCAACCCAACCTCCCCCACCAACAAACCACACAACGAAAACAGCCGCTTTCAGCCGAGGCGTTTTTAATGTCAAAACACGCTGTTTTAAGATATGTAAAGTGCTGGTATTCTATAATATATTCTAATCGCGGATGTTACTTTAGTTATTAGCAGTCTGAATTTAATTTAGCTTAGATTGCATTACAGCATTGAAGGTACTTATCCACTTAATTTATTACATGGCAAAACATCTGCCTGCATATAAAGTGACCTATGATTACAATGAATTAACATGTAAATAGACACTAACGAGACGTGGAGGAACTACTAGAAACACGTTACTAACATCATTCTAAATCCTGGATAATAAGTCGATCATTTTGCATCTCTAATTATTATAAAAGGAATTACAGAGCAGCCCAGAGCAGCCGTGTACTTAGCTTTGAGAATAGGTCGCTCACTCCTTTCAAGAACGTCATAAATCAAAATTCGTCAATTTTCAGTTGGGCATGTTTTCGGAATGTCCAGAAAATTTACTATATCCCAGCAGAAGCATTTTGAAGAAAAGGTATTGTTTAATTATTTTTAAAATTAACTAAATATTTTTCAAATGGAGAAAAAAACCTTCAGGTTTTACTTTAAACGATCTGTTGCACAGTAAAAAGTTCAGTAAGTGGCTTGATATTTATTTTTAATACATTGTTTTATATTTTTAAACTTTAAAAACGTTCTCCTGTAAAATCGAGTTTTTTTGATTTATGACGTTCTTGAAAGGAGTGAGCGAGGTGTCTGCGAAGAATTTTAGGCGTGCAGCAATTTGACTTTGTGAGGAATGAAGAGATAAGGCGTAGGACGCAGCAAATCTTGGTCACAACTGTCGTCAAGAAAAGGCGATTCAGTTGGTTTCGCCGTGTACTCCGTATGCGTCCCTTAATCAATCTTGCCTCTTTTACAAGGTATCAGGTTCGCACCGCCTAGGACGACTACTGCTGACAATTCGTCGGCAGCAACATACAAAATATTTCTGTTTATAGTAAAATTGTATTTAAAAAAATACAGATTATGGATATATTGGTATAGATATATCGTAGTCATACAGGAGAAAGCGACCAAGTGCATTTTTTAACAAAAACGTGATCATTGACTATTTTATATCTTACTAGCTTAATATTGCCCTGAAAAAATCCCAAAGGATTTTAAACTTAGAAGTATAATATATTGACTTGGTAAAAATGACTAACTGCATTGATGTTTATTTTCTTGCCAAGCAAAAGTGACTTAAATGGCCCTCCTGAACATTTTACGGTTTGGTAGTTGGTCACTTTCTCCTGTACGACTGCGATATAATTCTTTATAACATTATTTAGAGTATATATTACTCGGCTGTCCGAACTTAAAACACAGTAAGGGACATTTTTTCGTAGTACGTTTTTTTGCATTTTTTGATTAAGTAGAATCTATTTAATCCAAAAATGCAATAAAAACGTACCACAAAAAATGTCCCTTACTGTGTTTTGAGTTTGGACAGCCGTACTATTCGTATGTAGCGAAGTTTTCCCAATTACGAATATTACTGTAGAACTTGAAACCTTAAACTATATATTTTTGGTGTTTCGATACTTATAGACAGCGAGAAAACATTTTTTTTTCGAGATTCGTCTTATTTCGATTTAGGGTTTCACCTATTAGCATGCGACAAACATTAAATGACTTATGGTATAGGAAAGTAATAAGTAATAAAAGATTTCTTAACAAAACTTAATATTAATTATAACTGTATTAACATGGATTTTTGGTTCTTATTTTATTATTATTACTTATTATTATCATTATAGATTTATCGATTTTGTAATTAGGAATTCTACTGTACAATGTACAATAATAATAACTCATTCACAGAGGAATATTGTTAATACCTAATTAGCACAATACTCAATAATAATAGGAAGACATGTTCAACGATCAAGGTTCTTTGACGATCAATCGTATAGTCAGTATAAAATACTTAGCTAAGTAAATATGCATACCAACATAAAAATAAGCAGCAAATTTACTCAGATATAGGCATAAATACATATATATATATATATATATATATATATATATATATATATATATATATATATATATATATATATATATATTGTATATATATATATATATATGTATATATATATATATATATATATATATATATGTATATATATATATATATATATATATATATATATATATATATATATATATATATATATATATATATATATATATATATATATATATATAAATATATATATATATATATATTTATATATATATATATATATATATATATATATATATGTAAATATATATTTGTAAAAAAAAAAAAAAAGTTTGCCTTGCTAAGCTATACTATACTTAGCTAAGTAAATATGCATACCAACATAAAAATAAGCAGCAAATTTACTCAGATATAGGCATAAATATATATATATATATATATATATATATATATATATATATATATATATATATATATATATATATATATATATATATATATATATATATATATATATATATATATATGTATATATATATATATATATATATAAATAATATATATATATATATATATATATATATATATATATATATATATATATATATATATATATATATATATATATATATATATATATATATATATATATATATATATATATATATATATATATGTAAATATATATTTGTAAAAAAAAAAAAAAGTTTGCCTTGTAACCAAAAATTGATACACAAAAATTAAGATACACTATAAATTATAAGCTACATAAAAAAGATAAAATTATATTTTCAGACACTTTCCAGTACGTAAAAATAATCTGGGGTTTAGAACTTGCATACAAATAAAAGGGTCTTCGTTAAATAAAAGGTTTTCTCAATCCAAAATAGATTTTAGTTAACTCATATGTACTGTGTCATGAGATTGTTTAATATATCTAGGAGTTTCAAAAATTGAGTAGTGTGGTTGTCAGTCATGAGTAGAATGGTGAATGTTGAACGATTGTAAAGTGATTACTTAACCAGCCTATGACAGGTCATAAGCCCTGTAAATACTCAGTCTTCCATATTCTTCTTCATATATGGTAAGATGTCAAAATGCAACCATTGATAATTCAACAAGAACCTTATCCGATATATACCACCAACCTCAACCATATCGCTCACTCCTTTCAAGAACGTCATAAATCAAAAATCGTCAATTTTCAGCTGTGCATGTTTTTGGAATGCCCAGAAAATGTACTATATCCCAGCAAAAAAGGCATATTTTAAAATTAATATTTACCCGCTACAGGGCAGAAAGTGTTGTTTATGCATTTGGAAGAAAATGTATTGTTTAATTATTTTTTTATATACACTAAATATTTTTCAAACGGAGATAAAACCTTCAGGTTTAACCTAAAAAGATCTGTTGCACAGTAAAAAGTTCTATAAGTGGCTTGACGTTTATTTTTAATACATTGTATTATATTTTTAAACTTTTAAAACGTTGTTTTAAAAACCTAAATAATCAGGTTTTTTGATTTATGACGTTCTTAAAAGGAGTGAGATATATGATCACCATTTTTTTAGTAAATTATCCTTTAAATTAAATTTCCCTTTACTCAATGTAGTTAAAACCGCAACCTGTTTATTTATGTTAAATGAAAATTCAAACGACAGTTATTATACATTTTCAGATAATCCGTATTTTCTGCGCTTTCCCACCTTTTCGTTTGTTCAACAAATTGCACCTTGATGGTTGTTTTTGTTTTTCATTAGTGCAAAATAATTGTATCAATTTGAATTGTACATGTTAAATATTGTTATACTTTTCAAAAAAGTACATACAAAACCAGGGATAGAATAAAAAATTTTCAAGAACCGGTTCGCCCTTTAGGTACTACCACCCTCCTATAAAAAAATAGTTTTTTTATGTATTAAATTTTTCTATCTCCTTCTGGCCCTGTGGGAGACCAGCAAGTTATAGAAAGGAAAACATGTTTACTAGTAAATTTTTGAAGCGTATATCTTTCATGATATCTTTTTTACTAATTGCAATAACTTAACTGAATTTTTCCACTATTGTTTTTTCATCTTTCCAATTATTTTTCTCTTTTGAGGTTCAAATATTTTTACAACGCGGTGGACCAAGTAAACCGGGCGTGCTCCGATACATGATCTCAATCGGAATATTATGTGACAACAAAGGGTTAAGGACCGGTTCGGCGAACTCTAATAATTTTAGGCTCTGGTTCTAGCGAACTGGAGCGAACCGGCTGAATCCCACCACTGCACAAAACCTTTACTAAAAAAATTAATCGAAGGCACGTGACATAAAGACGATACTTATTTTGCTATTTTCCGTTATATTAAAAAAAAAAGAAAAACATAAATTTTGCTTTAAAAAATTACTAAACAGATGATTCAATTCAAAATATGTAAAGGAATATGTGTTAGTAAAAACATTATTTAAAATAATAATATTTGTCGTTATATGACTCTAATCTAAGCATTATCTAAAATAGAATCTTTTCATATGTTCACTGCATCCAGATTATGGGATAACCTATATAGTTTATATTGTTTGCATGCAAATTATGAATTATAACAATATAAATATACTCGGTATGCGAAACTGCACTTCAGTGCATAACGTTTTAACAATGACATAAATAATGCACGGATGATTAAACAACTATGCACGTTTGTGGTATATATCAATGCTTTATCGTTAGAATGCACTCATTTAACACATTGTAGATGCTAAATGCATCGTAGGTTATCTTTACAATAAATTATAATAATTGTTTTTTAACAAATGTGGGGTTACCAATCTAGACGAGATATTCCTAAAAAATATATTGAAAATAAAAATAAAACGATGGAAATTGTATTGTATTTCATCTAAAATGACCCATTTTTAAGAGGGATTGAAAATGGATGTCGATTCTGAGCTGTCAATCCATCTGTTTATTGGTCTGCCCGGGAATTGTCTAACTAGTGGTTGGCCGTGCAGTGCAATATATAATGGGAGTATAGATGGTTCCATTCTCCTGACATTCGCATACTTTTGTCTTCTTAGTTGCCTTCCCCACCTAACGACCGACATCTTCGATCTCGCATATTTCTCTTATCCTGGTGTTCCTTATTCTATCTCGTAAACTCTCAGATATGCTCCTTAGAGTCTTCATTTCTGACACTCTTGAAGCGTTTTTTGTTACTGCGGTATCCGCTTTACATTCGATCCTAT
The DNA here is from genome assembly GCF_059751285.1 of Brachycentrus maculatus. Classification (NCBI taxonomy): domain Eukaryota; kingdom Metazoa; phylum Arthropoda; class Insecta; order Trichoptera; family Brachycentridae; genus Brachycentrus; species Brachycentrus maculatus. Next base: position 726,304 of record NW_028280872.1, read on the forward strand.
ATCGCTCACTCCTTTCAAGAACGTCATAAATCAAAAAACTTGATTTTTCAGGAGAACGTTTTTAAAGTTTAATAATATAATACAATGTATTAAAAATAAATATCAAGCCACTTATTGAACTTTTTATTGTGCAACAAATCTTTTTAGGTAAAACATGAAGGTTTTTTCTCCATTTGAAAAATATTTAGTGTATTTCAAAAAATAATTAAATAATATATTTTCTTCAAAATGCAAAAACAACACTTTCTGCCCTGTAGCGGGTAAATATTAAGTTTAAAATATGCCGCTTTTGCTGGGTTATAGTACATTTTCTGGGCATTCCGAAAACATGCACAACTGAAAATTGACGATTTTTGATTTATGACGTTCTTGAAAGGAGTGAGCGATATGTCATGATGCTATAGTCAGTATAGTCATGTGCATAGGTCCAAATTCAAATAAAAAACGACGTATGGTAAAAAAAAATATGAAAATATGCACCATCCATTTCTTAACATTAATATTTTTTTTATAAATAGGAGTTAATAGTCATTTATCAATTTCATGTCATCTAAATATTGTCAGCTAGTTTAGTATTTTTGACTCATATAGAAAATACAAAATGTTATTTTTTTGTAACATATCTTTTTTGTTAATCAAATTACCTGTTAAAATTGCGAGTAAATTTATACCTTTAGTGTACATTATGCAGATTAGAGACGTGTTACTTATTAACTGAAATTATTAGTCATTTAAGGAAATGCTTGTCGTCAAATACTAACGAGTAAATATTAAGACCAATTCATATTATAATTATGCAAATCGTACCGCGTTAAGTAAAGACTAATGACTAAGCTTTGAAACTATTTAACTGGATAATAAGTATTTGTATAAAATGGACATAAACATGCATACCACATCGTAGTTGTATTATACAAATTACGAGAAAAGTAACTATCTTTTTTGTAAATAGTAAAAAATTCTTATACATCGATCAATCAATACGTTACGTTAGCGTTAGATAATAAATGCAAAAAAGTGACGATGGGGACTTCTGTTTGGTTCTGAAATAATAAAAAAATGTATTTAAAAAAATAACAAACAAAATTTACTTGGTAAATACCACTATTTATTAAACTCGACTGTTACACGTGTTTCGATGCAGTCCGCATCATTTCTAAATACCATATGTGAAGCTAAGTCTAATTGTTATTCTAAAAATGGAATTTAGCTTCACATACGGTGTTTCTGAAATGATGCGGAATGCATCGAAACACGTATCATAATAGATTTTTAAAAAAAGGTATTTAACAAGTAAATCCAAATTAGAAATGGGTAGGTAGGGTGCCACAAAGAGGCTGAAGATATAAGTAAATGAAATTATGAGAAAACCTTTATTAATTATCATTGAAAATTACAAATTACATTGTATTACGTTCTATCAGATAATCTTATTAACGTGAATTTTTTTATTTTTTTATTTCTTCAGTTAGCTTATTTTACAGTCCATACTAATATTTGAATTGAAAAGTAGCTTATTTATAAAATATTTAAGCATTCAATTGTTTAAAAAAATATGTAAAAAATAAGCATATTATGCGAGTACATGTATTATATTATGATTGTTATTATTATTATTATTATTAGTCTTTTTTATCGATATCCAATTGAGTTCTTCTCGCATTTTTTCTATATTATATTATTAATTTTTCTTTAGTACTATGGCTTTATTTTGAAGTATTTCTTAGAAAGAAAGAACGTTCTCAACATATTTTTGTATTCTTTATGGATGCTGCAAAATACAATGCTATTATCATAAACAAAAACAAACTTCAATAAGTTTCCTTGACTAATTTCATTATTCGAATTCACCAGACTATTCAGCATTGGCCATTGGCAGCCTTCCAAAAATGCGGCTGTATTTTGTCATAGGTGTTTGACTCGGCAGGTTTATTTTAGTTTAGAAAAAAAAAACTAATGTTACAGGGGCATTTAAAATAACGAAACTTAAAGTTCTACTGAAAAACTTTGTGTATATATATATATATATATATATATATATATATATATATATATATATATATATATATATATATATATATATATATATATATATATATTTATATATATATGTATATATATATATATATATATATATTTATATATATATATATATATATATATATATATATATATATATATATATATATATATATATATATATATATATATATTGTGAAAAAAGTATAGCATTTTTCCCATTAAATTTTACTTCTTCGATATCAGACTCTTTCAGTGTTTTTAATTTCTTCGTTTTAAACTCAGAGAGCTACATTTTATCGAATTGGTATTTGAGATGTCGTAAAACATATTGAATAATATGTATTATCTTGTGATAAAGTGCCCTACAGCATCACATGTATTTATTACTAATTTATCAACAAAAAAAGTAAAAAATTACAAAATAATCACATTCCTCCATACCGGATTATCGTGATATTGAAATAATGTAGATGATGAAAGACTCCAAAGGTACATAGCCAATTCTTATTTATTGATTTGGCGTTTAATTTGTAGAACTCCATTTTAATTTATGTATTATAAAATAGCTAATTCTTCTTTATAGTATTTATTGAATAATATATCAACCATTTTTCCTATGTGTGTTCCAATGGCAAAAAAATCATATTCGCCAAAAGTAGTTCGATGTTGTTCAAACAGCGCTTGCTATAGCGTTCGGCAGATGTTGTAAAATTTGCATATTTTTTATGAAAATGCTGTGACATTTTTCGATAATCTCCGTTCCCCGCTTTCTCATAGTACAGCTAAAGATACACTTCTTTCTAACGATACATATTGTGCACATATTTTCAAGTACTTATCTCACACTAAATATTATTAAATTATTTTTTTCTTAAACAATTCTTTGTAACTACGAATTTCAATTTATTACCAATATTTCTAAAAACACAGTTTTTGTTCATTAGATTCGTATCTTATGTATCGCGCCATAAAAGTTATACAAAAAAATACAATTCATTATGAAATGTATCATATTACAGTTATTTTTGCATATCGACCAAAAATGTTAAACTGTTCAACAAGAATGAAGTTTTAAATTTTTAACCTCAAATAATAACTTCGTTCCTCAAATAATAAAATCATAAATTCGTTGTTTTTGTTCTTACTAAAAAAACAACTATTGGAAATAAACAAACCTATTTCCAAATTAATTTGGCGCTTCGCGGGCTTTCACCAAAACCTCAAATATGAAATCTATACCATGGTAAGAAATCATCTCAGTAATATGTCGTTTAAAATATGCAGTTTTATTTAGAATTGTATTGATAGTAACCGGTTTTGAAATCACATGCTACTAATTATATTTTCAATGATTTACCTTGTGAGCGTCATTCTACAAACAACCTTATACTGAATCCAGAGCCGCTCCCAGAAATTTTTATGTTTGATTAATTCAGTTTTTAAAAAAAAAGTAATTTCAAATTACTTATTTTTTTCAAAACATTGCCAAATAAAAAATAATAACGACACAACGTGCATACTTGCACAATACTACGCCATATTATACGACGTTTTTACCAGTATTCATACAAACATAGTATAACATTTCAATAAGGCATTCCTATTTTTCGGGATGGGTAGAAAGTCAAGTAGACTTTCTACCCATTTTGACTAGTAGAAAGGAAGAAAAACTGTCGTTCGTCGTAGGTTCCATGTCGAATATTATTCGACATTATTTTCATCATTAGTTTTATTAAGTTTTTTTTTCCTATCTATTACAACAGTACGGGGCTACAACAAGCAGAGGCTAAATGCATTTTTATTTATTGATTTGGCGTTTAATTTGTAGAACGCCGCAGTTTATTTTTGAAATATTAAAATCAAATACTGATTTTAAGGGGCTACTAAGTTACATATTATATTTTTGAAAAACATAAAATTAAAAAATAAAAATTCGTCATGACAATTGTTTCGCCTTGTTAGGGCATTATCAAACTACTGTCTAGTTCAGTAGACAGTAATTTTATAATGACTTTCAACAGACTTCAAAAATGAAAAATATTACAATTGATGACTGAGGCCTCATTCCGTGCTAAAAAATATTTATTAGCTTTAAAAAAGTTGCTACATTATAACAACAAAAAATAATTAAAAATTATTTAAAAATTACTACAATTGTTTAAATGTAAATATATATTTTTAAATATGTTATTAAGATATTCCTATGGCCGGCCCTTGTTAAAAATGCAGGGACGTAATGGCACTGTTCGTGATCGTCAAATTTGCTTCAAAAATCACCTGTTACTTGCGTAAACCGACTGATAACCGATCATAATACTTCCAGTAAACACGCCATGCTGGTTAAATAGTAAATACGTACATAAGTAATCATTTATGTAGGTAGTATCTTAATATACAAGAGGAAGTCTACCAAAAAAAGTCCGGTTTGTTAATTTAGAAGCACGATATCTACGTTAACAGCGTATTAATCAGAACCAAGTAGCAAAAAAAGTCACATTTAGGTGTTTGTTTTCGGGTGATGCATGAAGTATAGAATCCACAATATGGATGTACATTTAAAATTGATACCTAAACTATAAATAACACATTTAATATGAATGTGAATAAATATGTAAAATTTAGCTCAAATACGACACTGCTAATCATATAAAAAATATTAATATTAATAAGGTATCATACGCATGTGTTTTATATATTTTCTTGGAATTTTTTTCTAAAAAATCTTAGGTTAGATTTTAGATGAGTTATAACATTTTTATAACATTAATATACGGTTACAAAAATCTTCTTATATTTATATATATTTATATATATATATATATATATATATATATATATATATATATATATATATATATATATATATATATATATATATATATATATATATATATATATATATATATATATATATATATATTATATATATATATATATATATATATATAAATATATATATATATATATATTTATATATATATATATATATATATATATATATATATATATATATATATATATATATATATATATATATATATATATTATATATATATATATATATATATATATATATATATATATATATATATATATATATATATATATGGGTGTGTGTTTATGTGTGTGTGTGTGTATAATAAATTAAAAAATAAATGACTTTGTTTTAAGAAAAATTTTTAAATCATGAAATCATATTCATATTTTTTTATTACATATTTGATTCCAGATTGAAATGAAAAATTATCTCCACTGTTTCGCCTTTAGATATATTTGTAAATGTATTTTATAGAATAAAATGAATAAAAAAATCTAGAGCCTCATAAATAAAGTCCTGCTTAGTGTCGATACTTAAATTATATTATTCAATGATTTGGTATCAATTATGTGTAAAAAACATTATGATTTTAATATAAAAATAAAACTCTTGTAATATACCACTTTTGAATATATCAATGTAAACACATGTGTGTTTACAATAATAAATTCAAATATGGTCTGATACAAGTGTTTTATTTGTATATTTAGATATTCAAATTCATTGTCATCTGTCTTAATACAAGCAATAAATATCTTTTTTTCAATTATTTGATAATATAAATCTAGTAGGAGTTTTAAATTTATTGTAAAAAAATAAAAAGGCCCTTTTCTAGTGAACTTAGTATATAAAAACATGTGGTGGTTTTCCGATTTTCGTCACTGCCATCAGTGGTACATTAACTCCCAAGTCGCGTCCACTTCAAACGTTCTGCCAGTATGAAACTATCATACGTAATGATATATTCCTCCTTCTCGCATATATACGCGGGATTTTCCCGACTTCTTCACTCATTCAGTTCTTAGTTCCGTAGAGTAGTGTAGCTTAATACGGAAAACTTGAAAACAGTTTGAAAGCGCGCGGTGACAGCTTTATAGCGCGGTGATTTCGCAATGTGAATTCAAGATTGAGTGAAATGTCAAATAAAAGTTTAGTGTATTTTTAGTGCAATTTACTCGGCGTTAACAACCTAAATAATTTGTTTTCGATTGACGATTCCGCCAAATTTCTGCCGATAAAAAATCTCATTATTCTCGAATTTTGGTGATATTTTAAATTTGTACATTTAGTTCATGCGATATCATATGTTGAGAACACACATTTAACTATTTTTCAATTGTTCTAACTAATGTTATAGCTAAAAAGGATGCATCAATATGATTTTTACTAGAATTCTTTTTTTTTACATGAGATGTAAACATATTTTGGTTTCGGACAATTTAGCCTAAATTTAAAAAAATAAAATTCTGTTTATAAATCTCTGAGTTAAAAAAATTTTTAGAAGGGACGGTTTGTTTTCATATTAATTTCATATTAAGTAGTGCTTATTTGTTTTTAATCGATAGTTGTGATCATTGTTAATGGAAACTATTATTTTCTCACAGTTAAATTTTATCATATTTAAAATAATCAGGGTTTTTTTTCCATGTAACACTGTGTGCGTTTCGCACCTTTTTTTTACGAATATAATTTTTTTTAAATTTACAAAATCAATTAAACTAAACAATGTTTGTGCTTACGTTTTTATATTTTTTTTATATAATTCGTCATCATGATAAAACATGGTATTGAAATGAATATTTAAATGATAATTGAAAATGTGTATATATTTTTTAGTAAAGAGTTTGATATGAAGTAAGTTCCGGGACCTATTTGAACTGAAAATAAAGACAAATCTTTTAAGGTAAATTTAATGAAATGCATAATTATAACATGCATTTTCGACTTTTTTTATTCAACAAATAACTTTTTCTCTCACTCTTTCTCCCTAATGAGTATACACTAAGTGGTGCATAGGGTAGGTTCAAGAAATATTGCTAAAAAGGTTTATTTTAATAATTTTTCAGCCTTTCTATATTAACCAGTTTATTACTTATACGTATTTTTGACATATTTAAATGTAACTTAAACCCGTTTTGCTTTTCAGTGAGGAAAGCATTTAAATTATCCAGTTTATTGGTTTTATGGCAAGTGGAAATCGTTATCTACGCATGAATTTGATTTATGACATATTTTGTGGCAAGCTAAATAACTTTTCATTGGTTTTCCATTACCTTATCATTAGCAATTATTTCTGGAGCAAGAAAACGGCATAAAACATTTTTCAATTAAAAATGTACAATGTGCAATGTGCAATGTATCGTCAGTAAAGCGGCAATATGACCCATATTTAAAACGATATTTTATTCAAACTGAGTATGTAGTTCAATGTAAATGATAACTATGAAATCTTTGATATATTTAATACAATTTTGTTGCATCGTAAGTGACGATATATATGTACATTAAATTATATCCATATATGGAATTACATATTGAATATGTTATGGTTTAGGTGATTTTTAAATAATGGAGGCATGCATTTTATTAAATTTTTAGTAATTAAAAAAAACTCAATGAGTAATGGATAACAGAACCTGACTAGGTAAAAATAAAATTATTTTTTGTTTTTCTTACATTATTTACAACATAAAGTTACCTAGAACTGACATTTGTAGAGTAAGACTGATGCGCTGCGCCTTCAAGTAATTGACGATAAAAATATCGTGTGAGGCATAAATATTTACTGAATTCTCAATCTTTAAAATGCTAATGTTTATTTTTCTTGTAAGGAAAACTTCAACTCCGTGACTTTTAAAGTAAACATAATGTGAATCGAATGTTTCTCTTTGGTAAGTGAGTTTACCTCTGTATGGACGTGTGATATAATATCACTTCTTTTTCCTAATGTTTTCTAGATCTATCAAAAATCCAGTGATATTCATTCAACCATGTTTTATAAAATAAATGTTTTTTTTTTAAATTTATTTATTTAAAAACCATTTACAAAAAAAATAGGAAAACTTGAAAATGCTGATTGGTTTCAATCATTTCCCAACCAAATATTGTAAACGTCAGTTAGAGAAAGATCGTTTCGTTACAGTCAATGTATTCAAAAATAAAATATACATGATCGGAAAAACTGTATACTTAGAAGTAGTAATGAAACTAATCGGTACGCGATACTTTTTGGGTTACCAATTGGGATGGTTTTCTTCACATTTTTTTTAGTTTTTATTCCTTTTCAGCTTATGTTTTTCATGTCAAATAGTCAAATATATTAGGAACTACAAAGATATGCAACCAATTTTTTAACTAGTTGGCGTGATTAGTTTTACAATGATTAAAGAAAAACCTTGTTTTTATACCACTTGAGTTTTTTTAAAGACTACTAGTTTCAGAAGCTAAACTTCCATCATTCAGGTCTGAATAATAACAATTAATAAAATTATTAGTTTTAAATGATCGATTCCAAAAACCGAATAAACGATTTATTTTAGAGAAGCATTCGCATTGAAACGATTCTTAAATCGCTCCATGTGTACTTTTTTAGGGACCTTACACACATTTATTTTGAAATAAGATTGATCAAACTTACTGGCGTTTTCGATACAATATTACGAAGTACTTTATATAAAATCCTAGTGCGTTTTTATCTGACGACGCGCTGCTATGACTTACGAGCATTTTAAAAATAACGGAACAACAGTTTCTGAATTTAGATTGTGGCATTGCTTCAAGCCAAGAAATAACAAACATACATTAAATAATATTTGAGTAATAGATTTAAATCGTGCGTGAAGACAAATAAGTAATAAAAAAATGATAACACAATATTCGTAATCTTTAGATTTAGGAGATAACAATATTATTACAAATTCTCGTTTTATCTGTAGGATAAGAATTCAAATAAATTCAAAAAAAATTTTTCATTTGCTAAACTTGACTGAAAACTTATTAAAGGCATTTTTCTATTTATTAAATAAAATTCGACTTACGCATTTGACATTTTTAGATATCTGCAAAATGTAAATGTAAATATATTCCAGTTCAACAAGGAAGTTCAGTATTATTGAGTCTCGTAATAAATAAATTAAAATTATTCATGGCAAAAAATAATAGATTATATTACATTGCGAATTTTCAGTGTATTGTGTAAAAAATAAAATGAATCCATTAATTTTTTTTTATTGACTTTAACAGTGCGACTTCTTATGTTCGATTTTGCTTTTCATTTACATCCCGAAAATATGTCTCCATACGAAAGAGACAACTACTTTTATGTAGAGAATATTAGTTAGCCTTCCCAGACTGGACCTTTTTTTGGCATTATATCGCTCATTTAGAATACAATGTTTAGAGTACACAATGTACCTACATTAGGCAAACTAGTGTAAAATAGAAAAACCCATATTTGTGAACATATACATATGTGTTTCTAGGCATCTTCCAGTATGTAAAACAATTCGGTTAGGATCTTGCATACATCTGCATTTGAGGGTCTCTGCTAAATAAAAACTTTCTCAATCCAACATAGATGGCTCTTGTTAACTCACATGTTCAATGTCATGAAATCAATGATATTTGTTGGAGTTCTAAGAGGAGGAGTAGTGTATTTGTCAATCATCGGTAGAATGGTGAATTTCACACGTGTATAAAGTTATCACTTAACCAGACTATGACAGGTCATTTGTCCTGTAAACATCCAGACTTCTATATTCTTCTTCATCTATGTTAAGAATTCAAAATGTTGAATGAATTTAGTTTGGGAAAGTAGAAAACGTTTATATGAGTATAAACTATGAATGTGGTTCGTAAACTTATTTGTCAATGGAACTAAATATCCATAGATTAACGATTAAAGTTTATTTTAAGGAAAATTGTTAATCTTAAAACTATGTAAGAAGGTACACTGTTTATTAACTTGATAAACATAATTGAAGCCTTAATTGAACTTTGTAATGTAGAATATATATTTTGAGTATCATCGCTCAACAACGGCCATAGAATTACAGTCTCTTATGGCCATAGAATTACAGTCGTGTTTGCATAATTTGTGACAACCCTGTCTCACATCTAAAAATTAACGCAAGTAGGTATCTATAATAGCCAGTTGTAAAATCAATGTATTTTCTAGATAACTTGAGCCGAGTGAAACACTTATCTCTTTATTATTAAAGTAACGTGATAACAATTCTCTGCAGTGTAATTTTAATCGGGGATAATAAAGCCAGTGTGGACAAAAACACAACATGTGAACTAGAGCAATTAATGCCATTATAATCTTTAATTGAATAGTTCAAAATGATCAGGAGAAAGAAATCAGATTTACATATAAAAATACCAACAGCTGAAGAAAGGAACAAGCCTGGACCAATATCCACTCCGCATATCATTGTGCAATCTCCATCTTCAAATCATCTCCCGTACTTTGATGCAGATATTGAGGACGATGTCAATATTATCATTGATCCTTGTCCTGTTGTGAATGGAGGAATCCATTTCGCTGGTGGTGGAGATGGCCTTCTAGGAGAAGAGGAATTAGATGCCAATATACATCCCGCTCAAGAGAGTGAAGGGAAGAAGGGAGGACTCAGGAGGAATTCGATATCTCTGCCAGCTGGTTTGAATACCTTGGATATTGAACATTTGAGACAGCAGCATGTGGACCATCCAGCTAACGTAAGTACTATTACAGTTCTTAATTTTATTTTGTAACCTTACTTTTGAAAGTAGGAGATCGGGGTCTGAAGTAACATTTTCATAAATGTTTATTGTTCCATTCCTAATTACTACAGAGCAAAACTTAATGTTCTGGTATATTGATATATATATATATATATATATATATATATATATATATATATATATATATATATATATATATATATATATATATATATATATATATATATATATATATATATATATATATATATATATATATATATATATATATATATATATATATATATATATATATATATATATATATATATATATATGAGTATCCTTAGAATTAAAACTAAATTCGACGGTCGTCTAATAGTTACATCTCTATTAATTCAGAAACAATGTGATTAGATTAATATTATGCACAATTTTGTTTGAGTAAGAAAGATGTGTAGAAATGGTTTGGGCATGTGAATAGAATGATTAGTAAAGAAAGAATAATAAAACAAATATATGAAGCGAATGCAGTTACTTATAGAAGCAGAGAAAGGCCGACGAAAACATGGCATGTTTAAGTATTTCAAATACTTGAAAATGGTTAGGTCAGGAGTCGGAATAATTGTATTTGAAATGCTTGATCATGCCAGTTTTCCTAGGTCTTCCTCTGCTTCTGTTACTAACTACATTCACCTCATAAATTTGTTATGGTATTCTATCTTTACTCATTTGATTCATATTCCTTAATTCCAAACCATCTTAACACACCTTTCTTAAATTTATCGATAATGTTTATCTCAGCCTTACATTCTTACCTTATATCACCATTCGAACATCTACCTAACATTGTTTTGCCGCACATTCGTCTGCTATATTGCATTTTGATAGCATTCAGTCTACTTTCATACTTCTTTTGCCAACTTCAACAAAACATAACGATATTTGCATTTATACATATCGCTCACTCCTTTCAAGAACGTCATAAATCAAAAATCGTCAATTTCCAGTTGTACATGTTTTCGGAATGCCCATAAAATGTTCTTTATTCCAGCAAAAGCGGCATATTTTTAACTTAATATTTACCCAATACAGGGCAGAAAGTGTTGTTTTTGCATTTTGAAGAAAAGGTATTGTTTAATTATTTTTTGAAATATACTAAATATTTTTCAAATGAAGAAAAAACATTCAGGTTTTACCTAAAAAGATCTGTTGCACAGTAAAAAGTTCAAAAAGTGGCTTGGTATTTATTTTTAATACATTGTATTATATTTTTTAACTTAAAAAACGTTCTCCTGAAAAATCAAGTTTTTTGATTTATGACGTTCTTGAAAGGAGTGAGCGATATGTCAAATACTAATCAATATGCTTAAATGTATAAAATATTTAGTTCGTACTTTACCTCAAGTTAAAATGTACAATATTTTAAATTAGTTTCTTAGGACACTGAAAAATCAATTCCGTTTCAATTTCACTTTTTATTTTTAATTATTTACTTTTATTATTTCCTTCACAAGATAATGTTTTTTAAAATATAAAATATTAACGTTACCAAATAAACCTTTATTTAAATTTTCTTTGTGATTTCCAAATTTTCTTAAGGAAAATGTATTAAATTCATTTCTCTTATGAGAAACCTTATTTCTTTCTGAAAAGTTGCTAACATTACTCAAAAGATGGCGCTGTGACTTATTTTACTAATAGTTGCATTTATAAAGCTGTAATATTTTCTTACGATTTAGAAAATAAAACGTGATAAATTAAAATAAATAAATATAAAATTATTAATTTACATGCAAAGTTTAAGATAGAGATTTTTTACTGACGTTTCTTGGTGAACTGCATCTAATGATAGAATATTAAAACACCAACGACTCATATATGCCATACCTTGAGTAAGAAAATCTATAAAGATGGCGGTTTGTTATTTCATACGATAAAAAGAGTTCAATATAAATAATCATTTATTTTTCAATAAAGTTTTTCGTTTCCTGCAAAAAAGATTGAATATATTATATACCAGCTAATACCAGATTTTTGTCTTACATTTTTGTACATAAGTATATTTTTTAAGGAATATTCTGCGAAACTTCTACTTTTTTAAAGGTTTATCTGCAGTTAGGATAGTTAGGATAGGGAAGGTTAATGTGAAACATTAATTACAAACACCCATACCGAATGAATTTTTTAAAATTATTTTGCAACTGGCGGGAATCGAACCCGCGTCGCCAGTTTCGAAGTAGAGCGCCTACCCAACTACAAAAAAAAGATGAAAAAAAAACGAACGCAACAGCGCCTGTCCTGTCGTTTCTTCATTTTTTCCTGCAAACGTACTTGGTTCACCCAATTTATTATTAAAGAGATGTTCTCGTATACTAAATAAGTTTATAGATGCTAGCTGTATCCGGTCACGCGTGTCTGTGGCTCCATCTATTTAAATGGAAAATAAATAAAATAGAAAGCACATATTTCTAATATGTTTACATTCACAGTGACTGGGAAGCAATAAAAAGTCTATGGAAAAACAATGCAATATAAAATATATTTTTTTGACATAGTTGATGAAGAATATGGAAGTCTGGGCATTTACGGGGCTTACGATCGTCATAATTAAATATTCTACAAGACAGCAGCTGTCACGAAGCACGCTTTCGACATGAGGAATGTTTAATATTACGTAAGTTGGTATTACGTCCAAAAGATGGCGCTGCCGTTGCAGTTAGTAAAGCTGTTTTTAAAGACACATTTTTATCTGTCCCGCTTTTTAAATGCAATATTGTGTCAAAATTTCAAAGCAATCGAGATAAGAGATTTAGGACAAAATAACATTAACATATTTGTTTATTTAGATGTATTATTATGTATTATAAATATTGTCTAAAAGCCGGGTGTCAAATTTTCGGTAGATCAAACCATATTCATGATATAAATTGGGGAAAAAAATGTTTTCTTGTTATTTAATATCATAAGTTACATTCTAATTATGTATAAAAAGTTCTTGACCATGGAAAAGATCGCTACAAATATTCTTGAAATTCATTACGCATCATTCACGTAGCCCTTGAAAAAATCTTTCTACACGGGAAACTATTATTTTAGGCGAGTGGGTGGATTAACAGAGAAGGATTAAAGACTTTTTTTCAATATTAAAAATATATACATTTACCAAACTAAATTAATGTAACTTTTATTTACAACATTTTGAGTGTGTTCAAATACTTATATTTACTTACCGTAAACATCCATATTATTCTTCATCTTTGATGAGATGTCTAAGAAGGATTAAAGACTTTTTCTCAATATTAAAAATATATACATTTACCAAACTAAATTAATGTAACTTTTCTAGTGGAACGGAAGGTCTGCTGATGACAGTCAACAGTCCGCCTTTTCCTGAGGAGTTTTACGTGGTTTCCTCCCAGCAATGAGCAAATGCAGAGAAGTTCCTATTTGACCCACACTAGATGATCCCTCCCGTTCCCAACACAGATTCAAATAAAAACATATTTAATTAGCTAGAAGAAACAAAAATCCACTAAATGATCTATAAACCTTGTACATAATAAGCAAGGTAAATAATAAATGCAATTCCCATCTAAAAAAAAAAAAAAAAAAAAATGTAACTTTTATTTACAACATTTTGAGTGTGTTCAAATACTTATATTTACTTACCGTAAACATCCATATTATTCTTCATCTTTGATGAGATGTCTAAAAATATAAAGAACAATCCAATGTCTGAGATAATAAATAAGACTAATTTTTCAATAATTGTTTGTTTGAAATCAAGATAATTTTAGTTTTAACATTTGGTATGTGCAGAATTATCAAATAAACAGTGATCTAATTGCAAATGTGATACATTAAGTTATCTACTACTTCTACTACTACCATCACGCCGTTTCCCCGCAGGGGTAGGCAGAGAGGATGAAACGCCACACTCTTCTGTCCTGACATACACTCCTCGCCTCCTTCACATCCATACATCTAGTCATACATGCCCTCCGATTACGCAGACTTTTGACACCGCCAGATTTTAGGTTCTAATTGATCTGATCGTGCCAAGTCTTTTTCGGTCGTCCACGTTCTGTTTTCCCTCTCACATTCGCCACATATATTTTCTTAGTCATTCTCTCGTTATCCATTCGCTCCACATGTCCATACCACCGCAAAGAACTATTCCTAATCATTAAGTTATCTGACGTCTGTTAAAGCAAAAAAAGGATGACACATGTCTTCTGTAGTGCTATTAAAAATGGATTTAGTAACTAATTGCTGTCATACTTTTTTAAATTTTATTTTGTTGCTGTGAACAAAGTATCATTTGTGAGATATCATTATATATAATGAAATATGAACCATACCCAATGTTAAATCATTTTATAAAGTAAAACTCAAACCTTGTTTTTAATCACTTTTATTTCTGGTACTTCTTTTCTAACGGTTTCGATAAACACCTTGTCATCTTCAGAGATGGATACGTAAATATCCATCCTTGAAGATGAAAAGATGCTTGTCGAGACCGATTAAAAAGTCTACCAAAAATTAATATATTTTTAACACTCTCCTTCTTATCATTCATCATTCATTTTGTGTAATATCACTTAAAAAATACTAATTAATGACTACCGGTTTCAGAATATCCCTTTCATCATCAGGTCAAATGAAGACTAATGATGGAATGGTTACTCTGAAACCAGTAGTCATGAAGTAGTGTTTTTAAGTGTGTATGTTTTACACAAAGTGAACCATGAATGATAAGGAAAATGTCACACATATTAGCATACCACTAAGTAAACATTGCTTTTAATATACAAAATACATTTATTTTTGTTAAAACTTTTATTTAATTAACAAAAAAACCTATTTGAGTTTTATTTTTTAATGTTTTAAAATGTGCCACAAAGTATCAGCAAAATTTCGTTCAAGAAAAACGTTGAATTAATTGTTAAATCTCTCAAAGGGATCTCTATTTTCTGTTTCTATTTCTTTTTCCTATCACCCAATTTTCAACTTTGCCATAATACCTTATGACGACACTGGATGTGAATCAGTTTTGCAAACAGGCACTTAATTTCAAGTGCTCTATTCTAGCACACACTTGCTGTGCTCTGTTCGCGAAATAAATTGTCATCTCAGTTGGCATGCCCACCTCAAGACATTGTCAACCGGGTGACGAATCTTGAATCTCAATTCCCTCCCTAATAACAGTGCAGGACCGTTGTTCACTGAAATAGCGCGAATTCCAACCTCCCGGTGACCAATCTACTCTGTTTCAAAAATATGTTATTACAAATCTAAATTTAATTGTCTGTCTTTGTGGTTTCTTCATTTCTTTGTGAAAAGAAAATTGTAGTTTTTTTGGGTGAGGAAAACCACTGTTATTGATTTCCTTTGTTTAGAGTGCGTATCTTCGTTCATCTGTTGATCAATGTGGTTTGTTTTGTTTTGTTATTTACAGAAATACCGCGAATCATTGTTTATTGGTGACCAATCCACTTCACGTTTAATATTTATTATAATTTGAACAGTGCGGATCTTTGTTTACAAAATTGACTCACGATGTTGTTTACTTTGTTTCTTGATTATGTATCGATTTTTTCTTCTTTTTCGATAAAAAATAATTTGTTTTGTTTACTGGTATGCCAATATTTTTTGTGCCTTTACGAACAGTGATTGTTCAATGATGACTAATGTATGTCCGGCATTACGAGTTTTAGGCGATTATTTTTTTCATTAAAACAACAAAAAAAAGTCGAAAACTGATCAGTCATTTTAATTATACATTTATATTAGTTTCATTTTAATTATTGTATTTGACTCTTGTCCAGTATTACTACCGGATCAAATCGATAAATTAAAATCTCGTTTGTCAATACATGTTATATAATATATCAGTATACAATTATTTAAGTTTTATTTTTATTTATTTATTTTATTGAATATCGTCATTGGCTTCAAATTTCATGTAACATAAAATGTATTTTTACATTATTAAAAAATATTCTTATAAAATTTTTACATAAAATTCAAAATATCAATATATTGCTTTTTGTGTTTTTTTTTTAAAAGTGGTATTATATTTTATTTTGTATTCGGAGCAAAAACTATATTTTAAAAAGAAAATTATTAATTTTATATTTGACAAATCAGTTAAGATTCTTAACGAAATTTAAGTGAATTTTAAAATGAAAAATACTCAAAAATTTATCATATTTAAAAAATATAACATATTATGAATATAGGCATCTAGTTATTTTACTGGATATTAAAATTTTACCAAAACAAAGTTCTCTTAAATAAAAAATATCGGCTAAGACCATTCGTATCTCATTAATCATTCCATTACCTTTGAAAATCGTTGACATCTAGTATATTTGTTATTCTTTCAAGTTTATTTTTCTTGAGACTTCAAAAATAACAGGTTGTACATAAAACAGACACCTACTGTAATTTAGTGGTTTGCACTATTTAAAGAATGTGATTTGAACGTAAACCATGTGTAAAGATGAATATAATAGTATAGAATAAATATTATTGTATTGTTGACTGAAAAAATAATTATAAAAAAATCCTTTTATGCATGTTTTTATTAAGAGTACCAAAAAACAAATGAACGATCATTGTCATTAACTTAATGTCATAATTTGAGTATTTTTTTTTATATTTGAATATTCATATAACCTGTTATATATTTAAAGAAATATATTACAGCTGAGACAAAAATACATAAACAATGAAATACCATCTAAATCTTATTTGATCACAAATAATGTTCGTTTTTACTTTTTATACTTCAAATGCAAAAAAAATCTTTGAAAACAATCTACTTAAAAAAAGGTGCAGCCATATTCAAATCTGCACAAAAACCACTAATATAAAATAGCACTAATGAGATTCAGCACTAAAATTAGTAGCGCATGTTTTTTCTTACAACCAAATTACGGGAGTTTTTGTTGATATATTTATCAATATATTTTTTCTGCACTTATCAAAGGAATTTCATCATAGTACCTGCGTATTTGTTTTTTAATTTAATTTTTTTACCGAACCGGACAACAGATTTAAATCGTCGACCATGCCGTCATTTAGTAACGTAATTTTATTTGTAGATTTTTGATTAAGGATACTTATTATTTATTCATGGAGTATTGGATATGTGAGTTGGTGAAGTTTTTTTACGACATTAAGTGCAAAGACCTTGACCATGATGAAATGAGTATCGATGTAGTGATGTGCTGACGAACTGTTGATGATGTACGCTCATTACATCAAATACTCATCACCACTGTGGATCGAGACAGACTCTGAAGATACCAACAGTGATGGGAGCGTCAGTCTTAACCACTTCTTAGATCAACAGGTGATTTGCAGTATTTTTTTTGGTTTTTGTTTTGTGATACATTCCCTTATGTTTCATATGGCTTTATACATATATATTTATAAAAAAATAGTTTAAAAACCTATTGGCATGTTCGATTCCGGCCAGTTACAAAATAATTTTTAAAAAAAATTCAGTCAGTCTGGGTTTTTGTAATTAATGTTTCACATTAACCTTCCCTATCCTTACTATCCTACCTGCAGACAAACCTCTAAAAAATGGAAGTTTCGTAGGGTATTCCTTAAAAATATATATGTACAGAAATGTAAGACGCAAAAAACTGGCATTAGCTGGTATGTAATAAATTAAAATCAATTCAGGATATCGAAAAATTACATTGATTATTGCTTATTATTTTTTCATTTTATTAAATAAACTACAAAAAATCTAAAATAATAACAAATGTTCGGTATCATTATGATAATATACGAACCCATTTACGATCATTTGGTAGGACATCATTTTCACCAATAAAGATATTCAAACCCTTTGTCATATTTCTGTCCAAATTTTCGGGTTTACTGGATTTAAATAAAAATTTGTGTTAAATAAAAATTAAATCGTTGTGATTGTTTTTTTTATGACCTATTTATGCACCGTGTTATTTCGAAATCACGTGAAAAGGGAGTTCTGTGTACATGATGGAATGGTTACCTAAATATAATTAATTTGAATATATTAAATGTAGGTAGTTTTTAAGTAAGCAAGTAGTAATTTTTCTCAAATCGTGGATTCTTAATTGGTTAGATATCTATATTTTTAACAATAAAATACCAAATTTCAATTGTTTGTAATTAATTTTCAAAATCAATGATTCTATTTATTCTACAATACCGCCTCACAGATATGATAATCGTGATTAATGTGATATAAATGGTTAGAATTATATATTTATTTGCGTTTATCTCAAGATCATAAAACAGGTTTATCATATCAAGTTTAGGTAATAAATTAACAATAAGTTTATCAATTAATTTATTACATAAGCTAGCAATTTATAATGCTCCATTGTTTGATCTTATAAATTTATTACTAAGCAAGCACTTTAACTTACGTATATTAATGCTGTAAATCTCAGTTTGTTAAATATTATTTGCATGATTATTATTTATGCTTACATACTCATTTAGATCACATATTAGCACAGATTTTAGTAAAAAGTATTTGAAAACTTGTATGCACTTACTGTGGTTCTTTTTACAAGTGTGAAATAAGGGTAAAAATACAGTAATGGAGACAATGTCATACAAATATTTAACAATATTATTTCTTTAAAATCCATGTAGAAATGTACTCATAGCGTAAGGGGATTAAATGTTTTTATGTTTTCTGCATTGCACGGTGTTGATCTTTTTTTTTAAAAAAAAATCATATAAGCCACGTTTTGTCTCCTGTATGTTAAATGAATTACAGTCATTTATTTTTTTCTGAGTAGGTTCAATAATATATTTTTTTATTGTCAATTACTTTGTTTTACCCGACATTCCACCATCGAAGGTGCAAAGTAAGAATATAATAGAAATATTCAATTTAAATTTTACTTAGTAATTACCACTATTTAAAAATCTTTTGTGAAAATACGGTATTTGAAAATGATGCGGAATGCATCGAAACACGTATTACAATAGATTTTAAGAAATAGTGGTATTTACTAAGTACAACTTAAATTAAAAATGGATAGCATTTACCATAAAGTGACTGCCGATATTGTTTTTTGAAATTTGATCACACATTAATCACAGCATATTTTTATGAAGGAACACGAGTTGACGATACGTAAAAGGAAATTTGCAGCGTAATAGAAAAGCCATCATAGAAACAAAGATGTTTTTGTGAAGTGACGCGAGCAGACTGACCCAGAGCATGTAACATTCGACTGTTGTAATGTGTTAGTTATATTTATTTATTTTGGTAACCACTTTCCTCGTTAGGTACACACGCCAACGATTTCGCAAAAGCTGAATGCTTTAAATAATACAAATAAAATATATGTTTATACTTTGTGTTAATACATTGGTTGCTTTTATTTCTTCTTAGAAAGAGCTTCGACCACATGAATCTGTATAAAATACCTGATTTTATGTTGAATCTAAAGTAAATAAACCTAAAATACCTTTTACTTTTAATACCTTAACCTTAAAGTTTGAAGTAATTGTATAAATATTGACATTATAAAAATCGTAAATATTATATATATAAATATATATATATATATATATATATATATATATATATATATATATATATATATATATATATATATATATATATATATATATATATATATATATATATATATATATATATATATATATATATATATAATAATAATAATAAAACCCTTATCCGCACCCCAATGGTGCATAGGGCACTGTGTCATATAAACGCAGTGTTATCTTGATCGTTTATACATGAAGGAAAGGTGATCAGCCCTCCGCTTCAGGTACCAGTCCAGGGTAATATTGAATAAATATGACAGTGAAAAAAAAAAAAAATATATATATATATTATATATATATATATATATATATATATATATATATATATATATATATATATATATATATATATATATATATATATATATATATATACATATATATAATATATATATATATATATATATATATATATATATATATATATATATATATATATATATATATATATATATATATATATATAAAATAATTAAACCCTTATCCGCATCCCAATGGTGCATAGGGCACTGCATCATATAAACGCAGTGTTATCTTGATCGTTTACACATGAAGGAAAGGTGATCAGTCCTCCGCTTCAGGTACCAGTCCAGGGTAATATTGAATAAATATGACAGTGAAAAAATCACTTATATTTATTTTACTTCACTTATATTCATCACTTATATTTACGGTAGCCGAGCGTGCTTACCATTACACTACGGTGGCGGACACGATTTATATATATATATATATATATATATATATATATAAATAATTTTTTTAAAGGAAGTTTGATACCACCGCTACTATATAAAATGTTAATTATTTTGAGTATCGTGTTGTGGTTTGAGCGATTTTTTTCTTCCAAAGTAATTAAGAATGTATGTTAACGATATTTATGGATGTTTAAACGAACTCTGAATTTATTGCGAATCGCAAAAATTAGACTTTTGTTTCTTAAAAATGTTCAATAATATGTGTTATAAATTTTCAATAATGAATGTTGTGAACGTTACACAAGTGTATAAAGTGATCCCTTAAGCCAGCCAAACGTCAGGTCGTAAGCCCTGGCGTTTGGCTGCTCAGACTTTCATCTTCTTTTATAGAAAAGGGAAGAACGATACATGTTTCATATCAATTTGAGACTTAAAGATCTTTTTTTGTATGTAAATTCGATCTGGATTTAAAGTATTTATTTCGAGAAAATAATTCCAGATAACACTTTATTTACATATTTTGAGTAGATTTACTAAAATAAAACGATATTTACCTAACGTTTATTTTTTTCCAGGAAAGAGTCGATATTACGCATATCTCCTATCTCATTTTCCGCGTTATTGTCCAAAAGGGTCATTTATGTATAAACAGTTCCCAGAAATCGGGTGTTACCTAAAAACAAAATCGACGAAGTTATTTCAGAAAAATATAATATTAGTACCTCTATATATTTTTAATAAGGTATTTTTTGATTATTTAAAAAATGTTATAACGTCAAACAAAAATATTTAACAAATGAAACATTAAAAAATATTTAAATCTTCTTAGAAATTGTAATACAAAAAATAATGGAGATCAGGATATATTTCTGCATTATATAAAATACTTATATAACATGATGGTAGATATTTACCGAACTTAATTGTGACCACTTTTTTTAAAATTCTTTAATATATTTTTTTTCACCTAACTTCTATTGAATGTAATTAAGTACGTCTAGTATTTTCATATTTCTTCGTATACATATCGCTCACTCCTGACAAGAACGTCATAAATAAAAAAACTTGATTTTTCAGGAGAACGTTTTTAAAGTTTAAAAAGAAATCACTATGAATTAAAAATAAACATCAAGCCACTTATTGAACTTTTTACTGTGCAACAGATCATTTTAGGTAAAACCTGAAGGTTTTTTCTCCATTTGAAAAATATTTAGTATATTTAAAAAAATAATTAATCAATACCTTTTCATCAAAAAGCAAAAACAACATTTTCTGCCCTGTAGTGGGTAAATATTAAGTTAAAAATATGCCGCTTTTGCTGGTATATAGTACATTTTCTGGGCATTCCGAAAACATGCACAACTGAAAATTGACGATTCTTGATTTATGACGTTCTTGAAAGGAGTGAGCGATATATTACATTGTAAAAAAGGGAGGAATATATAACCTTGGGACTGAATTTCTTTATAAATATATTTCTTAAATGAAAATCAATTATCCATATCAAACAAACGCAATAAAAAATGTAATACATACTACGTTACATTTACTATTTTTGGTTGAGGTAAAAAAAAGTAGGTACACGCGCAATTTTAAAGGTAGGTAGGTACCTACCTTATGTATAATATTTGGCGAAGAAGCGAGTTAATTTGTTTTTAATGTCCACAAAAAAAAGCTTTGATTTTAAGAGTGGAGTCTCACAAGCCAATTAAAAAAATTCAAGGTCTCGATTTTTTACAGTATTTTTGCAAATGTTTAATATTCTATGACTAGAGAAGCGCATTTGAAAAATAAAGCGATATTTTAAACCTTCGTGACGCGAAGGTAATGTGATGATCAGTCACGTGTTTCAGGTGCTAGTCCAGGATATCACATGAAATTAGTAACGGTAAAGAAAAACTGTTTAAAAAAGTCGATTTTGATGTTAATTGAACCCAGGATCTCAGGATGGATGTTAGGTAACACTACACCAAAATAGTGTTTTTTGTCATGTATTATTTTAAATCTTATTTCTCTGTTATATTTTACTTTAGTACTGATGGTTAGATGATTCCAAGTAGATTTCGGTTTGTCATTGGCATTGTCTAGGGTATCACACAATAATTTAAAGTTTATTATAAAAGCAACTCGAAATTTGTACGAGTGCCTTGAGCTTAAAACATTTTACAATCTCTATTTTAGAACAGGACTGGTCACCCTGCCTTCATATAATTATGATCAAATTATCACCCTGACGGTTCAATCGGTGCTCTTTGCACCACTTAGGTGCGGACATGGGTTCAATGATTTTTTTCATGGGACGACAAAGATCAAAGTGACGCAAAATTAATCATTCAATTTTATTTTTGAAAAACTTTTTTACTTAATAAAAAAAAATTGCTAGAAAGTTTTTTTGGACCTTTTGCTATTCAATTTACAAATGTAAAATGTAATTGACGTTCAATGCCATTTGAAAAATTATATTAATTTTGCGCCAACCTGTAAATGACAGGTTTTAAAATAACATTTTTTTCTTTCGTACTAAGCTGTGACAGTGCCAAATAATATTATGTATGGCAAATTCCTGTATTTTATAATTATGCAGATGTGTGTATATAATTATTCACCGCTTATCTTAAATACTCCACTCTTAAGAACAGGTAGGTAACAAGTATTACGACTCGACTGCATTTTCTTTTATACGTCAAATCAGGCTCCTACAGCTGGTCGATTGGACCGAATTTCACAAAACAACTCCAGTATTGAACATCGGACATCAGTATACCTGTGGCCGGCGCATTCGGTGGTTGGTATGAAAATAGGGGAGTTTAGTTCAGTGATATATTGTGACTTGCGGAGTGACCGTTTTCAACTCTGTTTTGTAGTGAAATGGTAGAAAATAAGCCCGAAGTTCTTATACCAATAATCGCGCCTGGTGTTATTCTCGTTAGCGCTGGAGGAAAGTTTTACGCGGTAAGAGTGTTATCAATCCATCTTGTCTTATGTTTCCCTGGTAGTTATTATTCAGAAGTATGCATATTTATATAAATAATAATATGAATATCAAAAGTATAAATAAGTATTTAAAAAAATAGGTAGAGTGGTTTCGAACCGAGAAACTCTGACTTAAGAGTCCGCGACACTAACCACGGGACCGCAACCCGACACTAATACTAATAATTCACTCAAACAATTTTTTTATGAAGCAAATATGTGTTTTTACAAATGGTGACGTTGTTTTTTTAATATATTATCAGGATTTCATAATATAAGCGGTGAATTCCACAACATAAAGTTTCCGCACATTGCAATGAATAAACATAATATCATTATTTTAAAACTCCTTGGTTTTTCCATTCAACAACCAATTCATGCATTCCTATATTTATGACAAGGAAGTACACACATATAGTATTAATATATATTTTATTGCTATACGAGTATGTACCATGAGCTTTGTAGCACTAAATAAGGAGAAACATTTTAAGTTTTACTTAGTAAATACCAATACATCTTATAAATCTATTTTGACACGTATTTCGTTTCATTCCCCATCATTGTCAAATAAAATGATATAGAATGCATCAAAACACGTGTCGCAATAAACTTAAAATATATAGTAGTATTTAAGAACAATTTGAATAAAAAATGGTTACATTTTACCACAAAGTGACTGCCGAATCAATTAATGAAAGAAATAAAACAATTGAAAAAACTGAATTAAGTATGTTTTAAATACCTTCTTTCTTAATTTTTGAGAATTCTGTTAGCAAGTAGGGGGATTACAAACTGCATGGTATTAAAGATTGTTAATTTAATTTTCATGTGGATAAAATAGTCTGCTGTAACCCTTGATAAAACAAATGATCAATGACCATTGGTCATTGACCAATATCATGTTCACTCGCATTTACCGGTTGTCAACAGCTGTCAAAATTAAAATTCTGTATCTCGCGTATATTCCTTCGATGATCTTGACTTGAATGTTAATGATGTTAGTTCTATATACATAATAAAATTAAACAATTCAATGTTGGTATTTAATTTGCATATTTGGTTTGTATAAGAACAAACATGTACATATGTCAAATTAAAACTGTTTATTATATTAATTGAAAAATACTTAAGTAAAGCTTGTTATTTCGCTTAAAGTAATTGTTGTTTCGCTGAAAAAATTTTCAAAGTCATTAATTATCATACCTTGAGTGAACATAAAGAGTTTTTATTTTTTATTTTATATATTAAGTGTTAAAATCAAATACTGATTATTTGAGTCTGCTAAGTTGTATTTTATTGTTAAAAAACACATAAAAAATAAATTTTGTGACAGTTGTTTTGCCTAGTTATGGCATTTTCAAACTAATGTCATAACATGAACAAAGCAAAACAATATTCACAAAATTGATTTTGTTGTGATGTGTTTTTTAACAATAAAATACAACTTTACAACATTTTGAGTGTGTCCAAATACTTGTTCACAAATCTGGATTGTCTCCAATTAAAGGAGTTATTTTTCATATTATTTTTTGACATCTCATCAAAAATGAAGAAGAATATGGAGGTCTGGGCATTTACGGAGCTGACGACCGTCATGGGCTGGTTTAAGTGATCACTTTAACCAGCCTATGACGGTCGTCAGCCCCGTAAATGCCCAGAATTCCATATTCTTCTTCATCTTTGATGAGATGTCGAAAAATACAACTTAGTTCACTCAAAAAATCAGTGTTTGATTTTAACATTTAATATATACATTAAAATGGAAACGCCAGAACTACAAATATAAAGAGTTTTGTCTGCTTTTATAGTATAGTGGTCTGCGCATTTGGCTACCATGCTGGAGGTCCTGGGTTGGATTCACAGCAGTGTAAAAAATGAATATAAGTGATTTTTGGCTCTGGACTTGTACCCAATGTGCAAGACATCACCTTGTCGTCATGTAATTAATGATTTAAATAACACTGTGTTCATACGATGTAGTGAACTCTGAAGTATTGGGTGAATATAGGGGACAGAAGAAACAGGGATATGAAGGACCTCCAGCTATATTCATTTTTTGTTCTTCATTTTTAGTATATTTATTTTCAAAGATTCCACTCACTATAGTATTATTCGTAGGTCCCTCTTTATGTTTATAAATTTCTTATATCTTAATACTAATACAGTTTAATTATGCCTTGTTTATTTGGTGGTAATCTCTCACCAATTTTAATATTTTATATTATACTTCAAAAAGCCCTTTTCCGCACCTGATGGTGCACAGAGCACTGCATCATATAAACGCAACGTTATCTTGGTCGTTAACATATGAAGGAAAAGTGATCAGCCCTCCGCTTCTGGTACCAGTCAAAAACCAGTGACAAAATCACTTATATTTATTTGAACTCCCTGGGAATGCAACCCGGGACCTCCAGTACGGTAGCCGAGCGTGCTGACCACTACGGAGGCGTACATTTATGACAGCAGTATTATACACTGCTGATTTAGGTGTCATAATATTTGCATAAAGACAAAATCGCTCGTTTGAGAGCAAAAACAATCAAATGTGAAATTAATGATGTGTAAAAAGAGGAAGTATTTTGTAAAGTGACTTTAGCAACTCTACACAGGGGTAAATTACCCGCTTAGATCGAATCAGATTCAAATTATACTTTGGAATTATTGAATTTACGTAAATTCAAGAAGGTAACGTCAGCCTTCATTTTTTGGGTTTCACTTCGTTAGTATTACTCGCAAATATCATTGAGCGCAAATGTTGGATACGTAAATGTCAGCTGCGCAAATCTCGCGCTCTCTAGCACTTTTGTTTATTCGATTAATAATTATTGCGGAAAATGTGCGTAATTGTCTGTAAATATAATGGAAATGGCCAAGTAACTCGCGCGGAGGTTGCTATTCACATTTCGCTCACTCCTTTTAAGAACTTCATAAATAAAAAATCGTCAATTTTCAGTTGTGCGTGTTTTCGGAATGCCCAATAAATGTACTATATCCTAGCAAAAGAGGCATATTTTTAACTTAATTACAGGGTAGAAAGTGTTGTTTTTGCGTTTTGAAGAAAAAGTTTTGTTTAATTATTTCTTTAAATGCAGTAAATATTTTTTAAATGGAGAATAAACCTTCAGGTTTTACCTAAAAAGATCTGTTGCACAGTAAAAAGTTCAATAAGTGGCTTGATATTTATTTTTAAAACATTGTATCATATTTTCAAACTTAAAAAACGATCTCCTGAAAAATCAAGTATTTTGATTTATGACGTTCTTGAAAAGAGTGAGCGATTTGTTTCCAATCTCCTCTTATTATGTTTTGACGCGAGTGGAAATAACATATAGCCACCTCTTAATGAACTTATGTTTTATGTAGGTACGTGTGAGTACAGTTAGATGTATGTATGTACATATGAAGTGTTTCTTGAGTCGTTCAACCAGGATTTGCACTGCGTATGTATGTATTCCGATGAAGCAGTAGGCAGTTTTTTATGTATATAATAACACACAATAGGTACACTTAGTATTGTAGTTTCCGGATATTAATTTCATAGGTACCTAGCACAATAATAAACCGAATCTCGTTAATTTTAATTCGTAACATATTTTTATCATATAAAATAGAATAAAACTCAAAGAATACAGTTTAAAATATGAAAATATTGACATACAAAAGGTCACTGTGGATGAAAATGTTGTTAAAAATATATACATAAAGAATTACATTTTTTTTTTCATATTATTTTCTGCCTACTTCTTTTATCAATATCGATATCATACAATTATGAATATTATCGACATATCAGTTAAATGATTCCTTATCAAGATCTATCATTTTTTTAATAAAATGAAGCATGTAAATAATGTAATATTGGGTATAAACAATAAATCAACATGAATTCATATTTACTTTTATCCCATCCATCCATCATTATGTATTTATATAAACCATCCGCCAAAGGGCAGTATTTTTATTTTTTTACAATATTACTAAAAATATCAGTAACAAAAGTCAATATGTAAAAGAATTTGGACCAATTTTCACCATTTAGAACCTGACTCTCATCTAGTTAAAACTATTGTTATTCTAGTAAATTAACATCACTTAATATCCCATATGCTTTAAATAGATTTAAATGCAGCTATGTTTCGTTAGCCTTGACGAAATTTCCAGCGATAATATTTTTTTCAATTATTTAATAATTCTCTTGTTTTCTGTGTGCGTTTGTTCAGGAAATGCCAGGTTGACGGTTGGTTTAGTTATCACTGCAAAAAAAGTATTAGTGCAGATAATTTATTTTCGATTTCTCACCAATATTAGATAAAATAGGAAGTTTTATTCGCCGATAAAATCATGCGAAAATTGAAGGTAAAATGATGTTCGAAAACGAGTGATATAAATAGCGTTGGTTTTTGTTTTTGTATTTCGTTACATGACAAATAGTCGAAAATATTTTTAGGATATAACAGGAGTCCGTAAAGACTAAGAAGGTGTAAAATTAATGCATAATGGTTATTTTGTATAAATCTTACATCCGTAGAACCATCGCACATTCCTCGAACAATTTAATAGCTAGTAGATACGTCACTGCATACGATTCGATATCATGTTTCCCTGGAATCGATTTCCATAAAATGAACCAATCAAATGTATAAAATATACCGAGCCTTTTTGTATTGGTTTTATTTGTAAGGAGCTAGTATTTACCGGCTAGACCACATCATTATATATGTACGTGAAACACTTATAATGTTTATATATATATATATATATATATATATATATATATATATATATATATATATATATATATATATATATATATATATATATATATATATATATATATATATATATATATATATATATATATATATATATATATATATATATATATATATATATATATATATATATATATATATATATATATATATATATATATATATATATATATATATATATATATATATATATATATATATATATATATATATATATATATATATATATATATATATATATATATATATATATATATATATATATATATATATATATATATATATATATATATATATATATATATATATATATATATATATATATATATATATATATATATATATATATATATATATATATATATATATATATATATATATATATATATATATATATATATATATATATATATATATATATATATATATATATATATATATATATATATATATATATATATATATATATATATATATATATATATATATATATATATACATATATATATATATATATATATATATATATATATATATATATATATATATATATATATATATATTATATATATATATATATATATATATATATATGTATATATATATATAAATATATTTATATTCGAGCCCTTGGGCACTGCATCATATAAACGCAGTGTTATCTTGATCGTTAACACACGAAGGAAAGGTGATCAGCCCTCCACTTCAGGTACCAGTCCAGTATATATATATATATATATATATATATATATATATATATATATATATATATATATATATATATATATATATATATATATATATATATATATATATATATATATATATATAAATATATATATATATATATATATATATATATATATATATATATATATATATATATATATATATATATATATATATATATATATATATATTTATATATATATATATTTATATATAAATATATATATATATATATATATATATATATATATATATATATATATATATATATATATATATATATATATATATATATATATATATATATATATGTATATATATATATAAATATATTTATATTCGAGCCCTTGGTGCATTGGGCACTGCATCATATAAACGCAGTGTTATCTTGATCGTTAACACACGAAGGAAAGGTGATCAGCCCTCCACTTCAGGTACCAGTCCAGGGTAATATTGAATAAATATTAGAGTGAAAAAATCACTTATTGCGATTAGCAGTGTTATTCTGAATGCAACAAACGTTATTTTAATGAAGCCAAGTCTTTATCAGACAAGCATTCTATGGTTTTATTAAATACAGTTAAAAAACGCGTTTAAAAATAACATATTGTTTGTAATGAAAAAAATTCTATTGCATTATTTCTATAAATTTCGTTGGATCTTTTCTAACATCCTGTCGAAATGAAACTACCAAAACACAACATTATTTTTATAGGTACCATAAAATTTAACCAAATTAAAATCTGGACCGAGTGTAATGCTTTCATTGCATTTTTTCATCTTCGTTTCTTTTTGATTCGGTCAATGCCAAGAATCTTATTGTTCCGTGCATTCATTGTCAATATCAGACGAATTGTTACGTGTGTATGTTATACCTAACAATATCCGCAACGGATATCCGGCTATCACATGTTAGAATTTTCCGATTACATTTTAGGTACGGATTTACCAAAAAAAAGTTGGATTCATCAAAAAAGAAATTAATTCATCCAAATCTGGATTTACTAAAAATATATTTGAAATTATTAAATTTCTCTTGCCACCTTTTACCATCAACAAAAGCAGAAAAATCTGTAAAAATTAAAATGAAATTGTATTTTTTTTTGTATTTAACAAAAACATCTTAAGAAGTAATTAACTATTGTATATTTTTCAAATCTTTTACATATTTTTTAATTAATTTAATAAATTAACATTTATAGGTGTCTGATCTCATAAGCGTTTGAGTAGACACATAAAGCATATTATAAAATAACTTGTTTTTGATTTTTAATTTTTTTTTAATAATTGATTTCTTATACTTAAAACATCTATGTGATTTGTCTTATTTTTAAGTTTCATGTTTGATACAAAAGTTGTACAAAATAAATACAATCTCAATTAATAATTTTAAAAATATATATACGTATTGTTGAAGATATTTTCTGTTAGGATGTTTGCGAAACAACTTTCGAGATCCTCATTAGGGTGCTTTGCCCTTTGAGAAACCGCATACCTTTTATTACAAAGATTTGGGAGTGGTAGGTACAAAACCGGTTATTATAAATAGGTATTGCAAAGGAAGGTACTTAACCAACGAACGAAGTAGTTTTTTTATACGTAGTTTACTCCTTTTCATTTCTGCAATCCTGGTAGCCATATAATGTAAATCTTCTCAATATTATTAAATTATATTTTTTTTCACATGTCGCACATCTAATGATGCATAAGGTACTCTAGTATAATGTAAAATCTATTTACATGATGGTATTATTCTGATGGCATATAAAATGAATCCCAGGTGAGGTAAGCAAGACAGTTTTTTTGAAGCTTTCGTTGTGGTTCTGAAACTTTTCAGGAAACGAAGGAATAACAAAACTGAAACAATCGTGGAAATATACCGATTATCTTAAACTGTAAATAAATTAACACAATTATAGTTCTTTCATATAAAGGTTGTTATTTATTATTTTTGACATAGCGAAAAACAGCATCAATATAAAATTAAACCCGATGTCGCTCGTTTTCGTAACTTCAATTTTTACAATGTTAAGTATATCGCGTGTTTGACATTTGAAGCCAGTAAATATATTCATATAATATTAGCAAGGAATTGAGAAACGTCAAATATCAATTACTTATGTACAAAAACTCCCAACTAATGTTGGTAGAAAAGGTAATAAATACATTGAATGTTGTATTATTGGGTCAGCTCTCCTCATCCTCAGATTGTAGGTCCTTCTATCTTGGGTAACGTCACCTAGTCAACGTCACAACGTATTTGGAAAATAAAATACAAAACATAAAAAACCTGGACATTCAACCGTTTATGAAATTCTTTGAACTAATTTTGGTGGATAATGTCATATGTACATTGAAAGTTGTATTATTGGGTCAGGTCTCCTCGTTCTCAGATTGTAGGTCCTTCTATCTTGGGTAACGTCACCTAGTCAACGTCACAACGTCTTAGGAAAATAAATACAAATCATAAAAAGCCTGGACATTCAATCGTTTAAGAAATTCTTTGAACACATTTTGGTGGATAATGTCATATGTACATTGAAAGTTGTATTATTGGGTCAGCTCTCCTCGTCTTCAGATTGTAGGTCCTTCTATCTTGGGTAACGTCACCTAGTCAACGTCACAACGTATTTGGAAAATAAAATACAAAACAGAAAAATCCTGGACATTCAACCGTTTATGAAATTCTTTGAACTCATTTTGGTGGATAATGTCATATGTACATTGAAAGTTGTATTATTGGGTCAGGTCTCCTCGTTCTCAGATTGTAGGTCCTTCTATCTTGGGTAACGTCACCTAGTCAACGTCACAACGTATTTGGAAAATAAAATACAAAACAGAAAAATCCTGGACATTCAACCGTTAATGAAATTCTTTGAACTCATTTTGGTGGATAATGTCATATGTACATTGAAAGTTGTATTATTGGGTCAGGTCTCCTCGTTCTCAGATTGTAGGTCCTTCTATCTTGGGTAACGTCACCTAGTCAACGTCACAACGTCTTAGGAAAATAAATACAAATCATAAAAAGCCTGGACATTCAATCGATTAAGAAATTCTTTGAACACATTTTGGTGGATAGTGTCATATGTACATTGAAAGTTGTATTATTGGGTCAGCTCTCCTCGTCCTCAGATTGTAGGTCCTTCTATCTTGGGTAACGTCACCTAGTCAACGTCACAACGTCTTAGGAAAATAAATACAAATCATAAAAAGCCTGGACATTCAATCGTTTAAGAAATTCTTTGAACACATTTTGGTGGATAATGTCATATGTACATTGAAAGTTGTATTATTGGGTCAGCTCTCCTCGTCCTCAGATTGTAGGTCCTTCTATCTTGGGTAACGTCA
The DNA here is from genome assembly GCF_059751285.1 of Brachycentrus maculatus. Lineage (NCBI taxonomy): Eukaryota > Metazoa > Arthropoda > Insecta > Trichoptera > Brachycentridae > Brachycentrus > Brachycentrus maculatus. Next base: position 758,976 of record NW_028280872.1, read on the forward strand.
CCTAGTCAACGTCACAACGTATTTGGAAAATAAAATACAAAACAGAAAAATCCTGAGCATTGAAATTCTCCTAACACGTGTTGGTGGACAAGATAATGACTGTTATGCAAAAAATTGAGTTCAAATCACGTGGTTATTAACCTGCACGCTTGGGTATTCCCGCCAAAACAGTGTGTAGCCGCCAAAACAACAAGTTTGCTCGAATCATGACGTGATCACGGTATTATTCAATGGGATATCAGGTTATTCAAATTACTAACCTGTATAGAATACATATGTACCTACCTCTAATACCTGATTATATTAAAATAAATAATTATGTTTTTTTTTTATATCTGCATTATAATCGCCGACCTCTGACGTTTGTTTTTCGGAAATACCGGTCGAAATTTCCAAGGAAAAAAACCTTAGTAATACGATCAACAAACTTTCTCGAATTTAACGTGAAATGTAAATAAATACAAATTCAAAACATTTTGAGTGTGTCCAAATACTTGTTCATAAATCTGGGTTTTAAATTTAATAGTGTGTATATAAAATATATACTATACGTGATGACCACTACGGAGGTACGGGGAATCTTTTTTTTCTTCACCCGGAGTAAGCTGTAATTTATTAAAATCACAAAACCAAGAATAACACCTTCGTCCTCCGACATTTAAACAACGAATGCGAAGATTCATACAGATTTTGGGTTATTGATTCTTTACAAATTTAATGCAGATTTCTAGACTGTAATTCAGATTTTTTGGTTTGGCATTTGGCAACACTGAGCACAAGGCCACAAGCTAGCAGTTGTGTTCTAAACGAGCACTGGTGGCGGTCAGTCAGCGATGCCGTAACGTCGTAACGTAGCATGCTCGCCGCGAGCGATGTCACGAAGTTACGTTACGACGAAATGCTCTTGTCAGTCACCACCTAATGTACTATATTCCACTCCTATATTCATGAATTTGGAGCACAGGACTGATCGAAATTGTTTTCACCGTCATTGCTCCGTATACCAAATATGGAAATTACTAAGTAGTAAAATAAGATGAAAAAAATGTTGTCATAAATTAATGCACTCTCTCTAGAGTGACAAAATGATTTTTATTGCTCTGGCCAAAAAAGTATGCAGATTATTTTAAGTGTTTTTATTTATATTATATTTCGAAAGTTTGGGTGTGTTCCGTTCAATCAATGTACAGATAATTCCCCTATAACGTTGAGATAAGTACCGCGTTATCGTCGAGAACGTTAAAGAGGATAAATATTTTTAAATTGTATTTTAATTTTATGTTGACTCATTTCACCCATTTCCGCTGGTTAAAAAGTAAAAACTAAATTTATGACATTAACCCCTTGTAACGTTCCCTCCAATAGGCGGTACCTATCTCAACGTTATAAGGGGGTTTACTGTATATTTTGTTAACTTATTTATTCATGCAAAATAATAATTTGCGTAACTTGGTCATTAAATTAGAGTTGCTACGCCAAAAATTCACAAGGATCTGTGTCACGATCATTCGACACGTGACTGTCACATGGTTTGTCCTGCGGAATTATGACGTCTTTGTCACATATTACTTTATAAAGGTTAATGAAATCACCACAACAAGATCGCGTGAGCCGAAGGTAGATACCAGAATGTTTACACAATACCGTGGAACTTCGGGTTACGAAGTCTCCAGTAACGAAACAATTGGGGTACGAACAAAAACCGTTACAAAATATGGGGTAGCAAATTCTGTAGCAGGTTACAGGTTAGACAGGTTTGGAATCCCAAGAGAAAACATTTGAAAGCCAACTACAAAACAAACCAATGTTTTGTAGCTGGCTTTTTAGTAAAGGTTTTAAAACTATGTATTTTAATTGATTTGTAAAAGATTTAAATTATAAAGTACGAACTATTTTCTGGAGTCCACCCTTGTAGCGTAGTGGTCGGCACGTTTGGCTGCAGGGGTGCAAGTCACGGGTTCAATACATCATAAATTCAATTTGATCAAAATATGTAAATGTAACTGATTGTGCGTTTTTTGACTGGTATTTGAAGCGTAGGACTGATCACCTTTCCTTCATGTATTGAATGGTCAAAATATCACTGCTTATATACGATGCAGTGCTCTACGCACTATTGGTTGCGGATAAGATTAAGAATATAAAAAGTTTTCTGGAGTTCTGGAAAAGATACATTTATTTTACATTCTTATTATGGGGATCATTGTTTCGGAATACGAACAACTCGAGTAACGACTAGTCTTGCGGAACGAATTAATTTCGTAACAAGAGGTTTTACTGTACTTTTACTAGCTCGTTATTGATTTAAAACTAAATTGATTCTTTTTTTGTTTGTTACAATAAACGTACATATTTTTCTTCGTTTTAATACACTTATAATATTTTAGTAAATGGGGTTTTAAAAACGTTAATACAAAATTAAGAAATTTTGGATTTGGTTATTTTTATTTTTATTATCCAACTATGATGTCGTACGTAGATAATAATACTGTCAAAAAAATAACTTTTTTTTTACTTATTTTTAAAATAAATTACGACAAAGCGTATACCTATGTAATATAAAATAATGTCTCAGTATGTACACTTGAAAAAATTGTCAATTAAAATTTTTCTATGCTGTCATTTTTTTGCGGTTGATATGGGTCACAAATGAATGTCAAAACTGGTTACGAAAAAATGTATATGCTGACTCGTATTAGATACACATGTTGGCAAAACCCTGACACCTACTGACAGTTTTTTTCTTAAATTTACAAGCTATCAAAAGTGACAGGTCGATTACCACTGTACCGGGTAATATAACTACACACTACGCTTAAGATTAATTTGCAAAGCTCTTATAAACATCGTTACTAAATATTATTTTTTGACATCTCATCAAAGATGAAGAAGAATATGGAAGTCTGGGCATTTACGGGGCTTACGACCGTCATAGGCTGGTTTAAGTGATCACTTTACACACGTGTAACATTCACCAATTCTACCCATTATTGACAACCACACTACTCAAATTCTTGGAAGTTCTATATATATTAATCAATTTAGAAACCTTGTTCATTAATCACTAGAACTTCACTAGAGACATCTATTGGTGAGATGTCAAGAAGCTTTTTATTGAGCAGAAACTCTTATATTAGTATGTGAGGAATCCTGGATTATAATCACACACATGAGAAACGCCAGAAAATACCATCTTCATTTTTATTATTGAGCTTATAATTTGACCAGATAATTTATTTACAACATTTTGAGTGTGTCCAAATACTTGTTCACAAAATCTGGATTATCTCCAATTACAGGAGTTATTTTCATGAAAATAACTCCTGTAATTGGAGATAATCCAGATTTTGTGAACAAGTATTTGGACACACTCAAAATGTTGTATCGTTACTAAAATTGTAATATTTTATTAAACCAATCTTCATCGCTCATTCGTTAATAATCTAGTGGAAATGTATTTTTTTTCTTATTATTTTTTGACATCTCAATATAGATGAAGAAGAATATGGAAATTTGAGTATTTACGGGGCTTACGACCGTCATAGGCTGGTTTAAGTGATTACTTTATATTAAGTTCTATATACAGGTATGATCCAATTTCGAAACATTGTGCTTGAATTACTAGAACTTCACTAGTGAGATAAAAGAAGCTTTTTATTGAGCAGAAAGAATTTTAGTAGTATGGTTGTCAAACACGGGTAGAATTTGTGAATGTAACTTGTAAATTCCAAATTTGTGAAGTATTTGGACACACTCAAAATGTTGCAAGTTTTTTTCATTCATATTTTCCATTGACTTTTTAAATCCCTGTCTAGTCACACTCATACTAAAATCAGAACAATTATTGTCTTCTGCCAATATATTTATATATATATATATATATATATATATATATATATATATATATATATATATATATATATATATATATATATATATATATATATATATATATATATATATATATATATATATATATATATATATATATATATATATATATATATATATATATATATATATATATATATATATATATATATATATATATATATATATATATATATATATATATATATATATATATATATATATATATATGTATATACATATATATATATATATATATATACATATATATATATATATTTTTTTATAAATATATTTTTTTAACAATTGCATAAACTATTTTTAGATTCCTGAACACCGCCAGGGAAGCGAATCCACGTCATACAGTGAAGAAGATCACGATGGATCTCTTGAGAAACTCAATGAGATATTGTCCGAAGAGAAGTGTGTCAAGTAAGAATTATATTATAAATATTTAATTAGTATAAGATTCATGCAATGGGATTCGTGCAATTATAGATTATTTTACGACAGGGAAACCATTCCAAAAAGATCTTAAAAGGAAAATTCTCAATTCTCTTCTTAAAGGGAATTGAGTCTTAATGCTTGATCGTAAATTTTGTGATTAAACGATTGCGATATCGTTTTATCAGCTATAGCTGATAAAAATCTGAAATTTTCGATTACACGTGATAAAAAATATTTATTACACTCGATAAAAAAGCGTCAATAATGTTTTTTTGATGGCCGTTATTGAGAATATGATTCGTAAGGACAATTAAAATTAATTAATTAATTAATTTTATGTGTAGTTACTTAAAAAAATGCTACTTTTTTTATAAAATTCCATATAAAAATATATTATTCTCTCGATTCACTGAAAATTCACATACGAAAACATCACGCAGAACATATAAAAAACAGCATATGACATGACAAATGACATTACACAGATACGTAAATAAAGATTTCTGTATGTTAAAAACTTAAGGCCCAGTATTCGTTAAATCGCAACTTAATTTTCTCTAAATCCAGGTAACATTTTACGTAAATGATTTTTTTCTTAAAACGTGAAGTTTTTCTTCGAAATAATTAAGTATATGGTATTAAAAAGAAAAGAGTTATTGAAAGGTAAAAAGCAGAAATAAATCCATGTATATTATTTACTAAAAAATAACAAAATATCGAATATGCACATTTTTAAAACTGAGCGTGAGCACGCCAATAGCATGAGCGCGGCTAAACGCATTCTGATTTGAACGCTTGAGACAAGCTTGAGATCTAAGCCTTAAGAGACCTATAATCTGTAAAGTGAATAATTAAACGTCCGATAACTTCAATGAATAATTGAAAATTGAAGATCAAAACATTTTTCTCTTATGGGTGATATATTATAGCAACTTTAGTTTACAACTATGTGTTCACCCGTTCCTCTTCGCACAACAGCTGCGTTAAGAGCAGTACGGCTGTCCAAACTCAAAACACAGTAAGGGACATATTTTTGGTGGTGCGTTTTTTTTTGCATTTTTGTACTAAGTAGAATCTACTTAGTCCAAAAATGCAAAAAAAAACGTACTACAAAAAAATGTCCCTTCTGTGTTTTAAGTTTGGACAGCCGAGTAGTAGGTTGTTGAATGCAAATCTTAAGCTAATTATTATTTAAAGTTGATATAACATATTTACAGATAGATAAAATGTAACCATCTTCGGTTCAGCTAATTGCTCTGCAAATATTTCCCCGTTTGTTTTATCAGAGTACACGATGCGGATTATCTAGGGAAATAAAAACGGTTTCATTGCCGTAATAAGATAATTTTACCTCTCAGTTTGGAAAAAGGAGCGAAGCGAAAACAATCAATCGGTCCATCTACCCAATTTTTACGTAATATATACTGGTATGTACAAATGAAAATAAATGACTTTTTAATTGGACCTTTACTATCGAAATTTCATTACGATTATTAGTTATCACTTATGATAATCAAATCTGAAAAATCAACAAAAAGCATTAATGATGAAAATCATAGAAGTTTCGAAGGTACCTAGTAAAATAAAATTAATTTAAAATTTCGAAGGAATATTAATGCATTTTTCAATACCTTACTCTAAATATATAAGATCGAGAGTCTAGTTATGGGGAGGTTTTTTTAGTGTTAAACCGAAATTATTTTAACACTTTTCTTCACAAAATGAACGACGAATGATAAGATTATTATTCTATGTTATTTTTATTACAATGTGCTTTTCCTCTCTTCACTTGTTTAAAATCTTCATAAAAGTATTATTTTGGTAAAATCTGTTTCATTAATTAAAGGAAAAAAAGTGTTTTAGCATATGTTAGATTTTTCCAACATAGTATATGCTTATATAATAAATATTTATATGTTTATTATATATTAAAATCAAACACAGATTTTTAGAGTCTACTGAATTGTATTTAATTATTATAAGCACATAAAAATAAAATTTGTGACGATTGTTTAGCATTGTTTTCGGCATTTTCAAACTACTGAATTAGTTTTAAAACGGATTTTTGTATATATATTTTTATTTTTTTAATTAAACAATTAAAAAATCAATTTTATAATAAATAAATAAATAAATAAAATAAATAAAAAAATAAATTTAATTAAACGGAGTTCTACAAATTAAACGCCAAATTTATAATTAACACATATTATTCATAATTCCAGTGCCTTATATACGAGATCTAAGTCATACTATTGTATATTGAGGATTTACATATTCTGGAAGATATAGGAATTTCATATTCTGGAAGATAAGTCGACCTCGTTTGAGAAGTCTTGTACTCAATTTAAATGTGCAATGAACTTAAATTCGGTAGGTACTTGGTAGCTGTACGAATGTACCCAAGCAAGTATTCAAAGAAAGACAGGATGTGTGGTTCTTCCTTAGTTAGTTGATACACATCATTAGCATAGTAGCTGTAGGAGTAATGGCAGGAGAAATCATCTCACTTATCTTAGCGCATCGGATCCCGTTTTTCAATGGATCTTTGTCAGACGGGAGGAATATCTAATTTAACACACTCAACCTATAAAGGATTCTATTAGACTCGTTTTGTGTTTATAATAACTGATATAGTTAATATTTTCATACATCATTTTCTTTTAGAAAATTCGCCTCCGTAAAAATGTTATTTACGTAAGGTGGCAATGAATGAGGTCACAGAAACGATATAGTTATTTTAACGATTGTGTCATTGCTAAATTATTGGCGGCTCTATTTTTTTATGTCTATGGTCCACCCTCCCCTCCCCTCATATTTGTATAACACAAATGGTACTGTAGTGGTAAACAAACAGTCCACACTACTAACTATTATAGCTCTATAAACCATAGACAATAAACCATTTGACGTCATAAAACGTTCGATGACGGAAATTTGATGACGTATGCGAACGCACGTTTTTCGTTTTATTCAAATATCTAAAGTTTAAACCTTCATATTTCCTTTAGTTCTCTACAGATTTCAATAAGAATGTCACCGATGGTCTTGTGATTTTTCATATTAATTTATTAGCCAATAATCACACATCGTGATCTTTATCCATTCTTAACATCACATAAAAGACTTGTATGTATATTATTTTTTGACATCTCAACAAAGATGAAGAAAAATATAAAATTCTGGGCATTAAGTGGTCACTTTACACGCGTGTAACGTTCACCAATTCTACCCATAATTGACCACCATACTACTAAAATTCTTGGAACTTCTATATATATTTATAATGTTAAAATTCGAAGCATATTGCCCTGAATTTACTAGAATTTCACTAGAGACATCTATGGTGAGATGAAAGAAGCTTTTTTATTGAGTAGAAACTCTTTCGTTTACTGTAAACACAACATTTGCACCTGTAACAATGTGTAAAAATTACACCTGCTGCAATGTAAAAATCATCATATTCCAAAGTAATCTGACCTTACAGTGCCTAGTGAAAATATGTTACATCATCCGATAATGCATACAAAATATGCGTATCGTGAACAATATTTGATCTTGATCAAATATTTATTCTAATTAGCGTATGTAAATCAAATACGTATTCACGTTCAGCGAATTCGAATGGGGTCTAGTTTTTCATTTATAGTTCAATGAAAGCGTTCCCTATTGCGTTGAAAAAGATTATCTTAATGATAAGAAGAAAATGTGTGAATAAAATTCCAAGGGCGTTTTCAAAGGAAATATTTACCTCTTTACTGCGGTTGTCGCCAATTGCCCGTTAATAATAAGATTAGGTCATATAACTCGCATTATCTTCTTGTAGAGGAACGCGGGGTCAGTTTGTACATTAGCAAAATTGTACACTGTTTAAACTGACCCCGTGTGTGTCAATTATAATTTGAAACAAAAAATATATAATAAAAGTGAAACAGCATCGAAATTGTGTAAATCATTTAAAATACTATTGTATTTAGTAATGGAATTCCATTAATTAATCCAATGAAATTAATCCAAGAAATTATAAAAAAAACACATTTGAATTCAACGTCAATAATTATTATTAATTTTTAATTTTTATAATAATAATAATTTGAATTATCTGAATTTGCCAACCATTTAACAGAAAATAATCACTCATTTGTTAAAAATAAAGGTCTAAATATTTTACACACATGCAACAGAAGACTTAAATTAGATTACTCGTCTCGTGATTATCCGTCTCGTGAAGTGGTTACCGCGATTGGCTGTTTGGCTACCATGCTGGAGGTCTTGGGTTCGATTCCCAGGTGGGAGGTCTATACAAACAAGCGTTATTGTACTTTAATATTAATTTAATATTACCTAGGCTTACTTTACTTTAATATTAATTTAATATTACCTTAAGCGTAAGACTGATCACCTTGCCTTTACGTAATTGATGATCTACTTAAAATTGTAATTGTAAAACTTTATGCAGTGCTCTATGTACTATTAGGTGCAGACGAGAGAAAGAAGACGAATTTTTTTCGTCTTCTTTCTCTCTCTATTCTACTTATCTTACGACGAAAGTACTTAAAAAGTTCTGAAAGAGAGAAGTAAAAAATGTGTTAAAGAATTGTGTAAATATTGCTGTTGTTGACCCAAATAAATAAATAAATAATAAATAAAATAAAATAAATAGTTTTTCAGATAGTCAATTAATTCATTTCATGAAACCCATGATTAATTGTTTTGTATATAGTTGGTTGCCAATTCGAGGTGTAAAAATTATAATCATTTCTAATCACCCCACTATCCTCTTTGCACGGAGGTGATTACCGATTACCGCTCGTGATTACCATTATTTGTACTCCCAAGTCTCAAGTCAGTATGGAGATACATACGAGTACCTACATACAACCATACTACACTCTTTCAATCAGTGCTTAGTTCAGCCGGCGTAAGTACTCGACACAACAACCATTCATTCAGTTATCTTTTGAATTAGCGGGAAAGCTGGCCGTTAGAAATGGAGGGAAATAAAATGAAGTGACGGAAAAAAATATTAATTTAGTGCAAAAATGCTGATTTCATAACTTACGAAGAAAGTTATCGGGAAGTTTGAAACGAAACATAGTAAGATATAATATTTACATTGCTTTGAAAAATCAATTAGGTTTTTAAAATATCATTATAGCGATCCAAATCTTTGTTCACAATTTTTTTGTGAATCTTCTTTATCTGGAGAAAAATCCAGAAGCACAGTTTGTTTGTCTTAGGAGTTATTTATTTCGAGATTTAATATACCAAAATAGATGAAGAATAGTATAGAAGTTTGGGCATTTACAGGGTTTACGACTTATATGTAGGAATAAAATAAAATTTTGTACCTGTTTTTATTTTTTTACACCTTCAAATAATAATAAATTCGTTGTAATTTTCTAATAAATTCACTCTTAAGAATGTATCTTTAGAATTACCAAAATTGCAAAAATTTATATTTACGAATTTTATTATTACATTCTAATACAGCCACCGAGAAGTAGGTATAATCAATAAAAGTTCATGCCCATTAAAATCTTTAATATATCAATCCTTTTCTATTCGCACCACATCTGACATTAGCAATTCTTAATTTATAAATTTTCGGTCAAAAAAAGTAGCAATATCAATAGCGCAAACGAGTGTTATAACATTTGAATCCTTCACTTGTTGGTATATTATTGATTTGATTTCGATTTAGAGTACAATATAGAATGGATAATAAGTATTTCTGCTTTTTAGACGAAGTCTGTGTTGAGGCAAAATATAAATTTCATACGTTGATAAAATTTTTTGGGTGGTGAAAATTAATAATATATTTTTAAAAATGGCGGCAGTGGCGTTTCCACCACTCATGAACTTCAACAAATTTATCTAGAAAATTTGCGGGAAACGCCAGTGTCGCATTTATTTTTTTTATACAAAACTGATTTTGACCATATTGCAAAAACTGTACATTCATTTAGTTCCGACGAAAAACGTTCAACAAATTTTAAATATTTTAAATAAACATACTAGCGCCATCTATTAAAACAATTTTTTATAATTTTCGTATAAAATCATTTTGGTCGGGTTGTGGTCCCGTGGCTAGTGTCGCGGACTCTGAGCCAGAGTTTTTAGGTTCGAGCCCACCCCCTACCACACTTGATTCTTATTTTTATTTATTTATTCAAAAAATAATATAAGTATCTATGTTTTCATTATTTACAAAAATACTTAAATTTCACACTATTTCTGAATATGTGAAATTATAATAATAAATTATGAAATATGAAGAATCTGCGACACTAACCACAGGACGACAACCCGACACTTGGATATAAAAGATTTTGAAAAATATCTCTTTATTTTAAAAAAATGTATTCTTTGAAAAAGAACATAAACTCTTATAAAAGGAAAATATTTGTTATACAAGATATTTCAACGGAGATTAAGTATCTTTTTGAGGCTTCGTTTCTGTTCATCTTCTTGCTTTTAAAGAGTTTCAGATCTATCTCTTGTCGTACTTATAAGTCTCTTTTTTTCAGGTCCTAAATATGTACGTAGATAAAAGTTATCTAATTATCAAAATATAATAAATATATTTTAAATATTAAAATCAAACACTGATTTTTAGGGTCTCTTATGTTGTATATTGTATAAAAAAAAAACATAAAATTAAAAATAAGGTTCGTGACAATTATTTCGCCTTGTCAGGGCATTATCAAACTGAGAAGATTTTAGATTATATAAAGACCCTCAGTCCACCTTACAAGGCGAAACAATTGTCAAGAATTTTATTTTTTTATTTAATTTTTTTTTTAAATAAAGCATACAACTTGATAGAACCTAAAAATCAGATTTCATTTTAATATTTCAAATGCAAATTATGGAGTTCTACAAATTAAATGCCAAATCAATAAAAATTTATGTAATACAGTAAACCCCCTTATAATGTTGAGATAGGTACCGCATTCTTGGAGGATATAGGGGGTTATTGTTTTTATATTGCATTTTAATTTAAAATTACTCATTTTAGCAATTTCCTCTAGTTAACATACATTAACCCCTTAAGGTGGAGACTGACCGGAACATTTCGTCGTAACATAATGCAGTAACATCGCTTGCGGCGAGCATCACCGAGTATCCGAAACTATGGATGAAGCGCTCAGCTCGCTGTACTGACTGCCTGAATGCTCGCATAGTAACGTGTTACGTTACGACAAAATGCTCCGGTCAGTTTCCCCCTTTATAGCCCTATACCATTCCCTCGGATAAAGCGGCACCTATCGCAACTTCATAGGGGGGGTTACTGTAAATATATTGATAATTGGATAACATGTATCAAAATTGCAAAGTGTCGGATTGTAGAGATTCTTTATGTTATTTTTTTTCAGGATACCTTTACGGAATGCTAGAAGGAAATCGGTGATGGCGGCACCAGTTCGAACTCCCGATGGGGATAGCTCCACGCTAGACAGTTCTGACGATGACTCTCCAGTCAATTCCATTACATCCATCAATTCTCTAGCCAGTTTGCTTAGAGAGAAGATACAGGTAGAAAGTCAAAATTTATATGCAGCTTCCAAAAAAATCTCCTATATTAAATATGTTCTTACATTAAAATTGTCACCGTATACAAAATAGTGAAATTAAAAAAAGATTATTATTTTGTTGGGTAATATATCCAAAATTAAAGAAAGTTTATTTGGTTGAATTCTACATTTATTTATGTATATGTTAATAGGTGACGCGTTTCATCTTCTCAGGACATTATCAAACATGTCGCTCACTCCTTTCAAGAACGTCATAAATCAAAAATTGACAATTTTCAGTTGTGCATGTTTTCGGAATGCCCAGAAAATGTACTTTATCCCAGCAAAAGAGGCATATTTTAAACTTAATATTTACCCGCTACATGGTAGAAAGTGTTCTTTTTGCATTTTTAACAAAAGTTATTGTTTAATTATTTTTTTAAATATACTAAATATTTTTCAAATGAAGAAAAAACATTCAGGTTTTACCTAAAAAGATCTGTTGCACAGAAAAAGTTCAATAGGTGGCTTGATATTTTTTTTTGAAACATTGTATTATATTTTTAAACTTTAAAAACGTTCTCCTGAAAAATCAGGTTTTTTGATTTATGACGTTCTTGAAAGGAGTGAGCGATGTGTTTAATAATGTCCTAAGAAGACGAAACGCGTCACGTATTAACATATACATAAATAAATGTAGAATTCAACCAAATAAACCTTCTTTAATTTTGGATATATTACCCAACAATTCAATATGGAATTCTACCAACTGTCTGCGGTTACAATAAATAAGATTATTGTTTTTTGTTGGTGATCATTTTTATTTACTTGTAATATAATAAAGGTAGTTGAATGTCCCCAATTTCAACTTAACCTAGAGAAAAATCACCTATTTAGAGTGGGGTTTCAGACTAGAATTAGCTTGTCAAAGCTAATTGTCACTAAGACACTAAAGACACTAAAGAAGATCAAAGTCTGAGCATCCCAGGGCTTACGACCTGGCTGGCTTAAGTATTCACTGTATACATTTGTGTAATGTTCACCAACTCTGCCTATTATTAAATATTCATATTGCATTAATTTTTAGAACTTGTATATATCCAATGAGTCAGTAATCATTTTCACATGTAGGTAGTAATTTAACAAATTTGGAAATATTGTTGATTGTGGCGCCATCGGTTGAGAAATTTGTAAAGCATAATATATTATTATGGCGCAATAATTCTAGCAACTTGAACTATGACCCCAAGCGCCCGCTAGGAGCAGGGCGAAGTGTACGCGGGGAATGTTTATGTTATACCCTTATGAGATTGATGCAGGGGAGACTGCACACACCTGTCCTTGTACTGTCATAGCGACCTGTTGAATAAACCGATTGCATCCTAATTACAAGTTATTATTACCGATACCCGAGCCCCGTAATAATATATAGCTTACTCCATTTGAACATAATTGAGATTCACTCTGAAGAAGTTGATTTATATGTTTTTTAGGAAGGAGAGCTCAGTAGATAAATATTAGCTTGTATTTTACCAATTGTTATTAACTTATGTTTTAGTCCATTCCATCGAAGATCAAGAAGAAACCAACTGATTACAAAATAAGGGCATTTGTAGGATTTCTGTTTCTATGCATTGCCTTCTTTGTTGGATTTGCATATATTGTCTACCACCAACAAGTATTGGCAAGGGCCTATTTTGAGAAAGTAAAATTTAGTAAAGGGACCAGGGAAATAAAGGTATTCAACAAAGAAGGCTTGGAGATTATGAACGGTCTTTTAGGTAAGTCTAACAGAATAATTATTAAATATATCTCATGCAGCAAAGATTCTCCCAACTTGTTATGGTATTTCAGTTTGATTCTTATGATTCATATTCCTTTCCACACACTAAAATATATATAAAATATAATTTAATTAAATAGAAATTACCATAAAGTGACTGCCGAATCAATTGATAAAGATCTCAGAGTCCTATAGCATGAAACTTTTTAGTATTTCTAACCCTAAGATCTAGATGCAATTAGTATTACATTGTTTATTATTTGTTAATTACTTCACAGTAACTTGGCAACAATTATCACATAGATTTTCAAGATCATAACCACAATGTTTATGTTCGTTCATGAACATATTTTTTATCAGAGCAAACGTAACAATGAGTTTGCAATAAATGAATATTACAAAGGAAAGCTATAAGCTCTCTTATGAGTTTGGCAAACAAATATTATACAAGTATCCTTCTGTTTTCTCAGTGATAATATTATCATGTTACTAAAACGTATGGTTTGTTTTTTTAAATAGTGTTGTGTAAATAAGTAGTTCTATTTATAATCCCTGTAGATTTCTTGAGAATGTTTTGTTTCAAACATTTTCGCAGTAAAATAATTTCATATAAATAATACAGAGGATATGAAACAGTATACAACCATTGGTTTTAAAATAGTGAAATGTATTTACAAACAGCCAATTTCTGTCAGGAGACTGTTTTTGATAAAACTTTTTTATGTTTAAATAATTTTTAAAAAATATGGCAAACACCTAGTTTAGTTTTTTCCACCTCCCACTAGGAATGGTTCACTACTGTGTTCGATGTCAACGGTTCAATAAATATATCAATTTTTGTCACTCCAATATTCATTTTAATATGTTACCCTGGATTGACACCTAATGCCCAAGACTGATCACCTTCCCCTTCATGATTATTATTAACAATTGGTTTGCTCTTTATCTATCCATAACAGAGCCCTATGCACTATTGGGTGCAAATAAGTGTCAGAAGAAATATGTTTTTAATATTATTCTGAATAATATTTTTAAATAATAATAATATAATAGTAATGATAACATATTGTTGTCGGACGGTTTTTTCATCAACCCTGACCCTAATTAGGGTTGCATACTAATCATAAGTAACCACAAACCCAATTCTGATCTGTACAATGTTTTTTGGTGTCTTTCGCGCTCTACCAAAAATAAGCAAATAGAACGCTTATAAGCATCTTCTGTTCTCTACTAACAGTATGTAAAAGACGCTTTTAAGCTTTTCCCACAAACAATGTGTTAGTAATGAATTTATTTATTATCAGCTGGTGACATATTTTAGAGATACATAATACATATATTTTTGAAGTAGTTAATAATTTAAAATACTAGAGTTATTTTATCTTAAAAAGTAAATTAATTTTGCAGGTGCAACTCTAGGAAAGTCTAAAGCTTACAACTGTTTAACGGATGCGGATTCAGAGGCCGGCGCTATTTGTTTGCAGTGGTTAAATGGCTTGCGATTATACTTTAACAAATTTCCTTTAATGCATGAGACAGAAAATGATATAAGATGCTATTCAATAAAATGGCAGGCATTAATTGACGGTGAGTTTTGTGAATGCATTAAATAGAGCTTTAATCAAACAGATAATTATCAAAATCATCATGTGACTCATATGTGACTCTATTTTTATTTATAGGAGTCCATCCGACCGACTGCTATGATTGGTCATCACCTCAAGATCATTGGTACGGAGGTGGACAGTTTGCCAACATGACATGGCCTTTAGAAAAGACTTCCCATGACTTTGCACCATTTGTCACCGGCGACATAAAAAAACACCAATGGGGAAATGCTCTAATGAGATACTTTATCAATTCTAGAGGAGCCGTCATTATCATTGACAACGAAACACCTTTGTATGTTTCAATAAATCATAAGAATAGTAATAAGTTTTGTATTCAAGCGAGGCATGACGACTTTGCCTATGTTAATCATCTGACAAAATACCCAGAATTGAAGTATAAGATATGTACTTCTTCAAATATGAAAACATTACATTCGTCGTTGAGTCAGCAGTCCTTGTGGGATGGTTTGAAACAAGAGGATATAAGTATTTTACATTCTCTGATCTCGGAACCAGTATGGCACATTGCTCCAAGAAGAAAACACGAGCTAACGGAAGGGTTGGTATACAACTATACCGAAGATGTCATCGCACTTGGATTTTTAAAACAAGGCCATGTCTTAGTCAACGAATACTGGCAGAATAACATTGGAGATTTTACTCTCGATACAGTAAGATTTCCTACACTCGAGGAAACTGTGAACATCATCCACAGGAGAGGTTTTAAAATTGTATTTTCTATTCAGCCATTTATAAGTACAGAGAGTCCTAATTTCGCGGAGTGTATTCAAAAACGTTTGCTTATATCTGAACGATTCAGCGATTGGAGGATCCCAGCTTTAACGAGATATAAATCTTTGGCAAGCGCCGGCGTTTTGGATATAACTAACAACAGATCGATTCCGTGGCTTCATAACAAGCTAAAAAAGGTTTTAAACACTTACAAGATCGACGCTTTCTTTCTGGATATGGGAACTGCATACAATATGCCACATTACTATCAATGTGAGAAAAGATTGTCAAATCCCGATCAATACAAGACGTTTTTCACCGATTCTTTTGAAAGGTCGATAAGTCTTATCGGAGTTACATCCGCCGTATCTCTACCTAGACCGCCAATATTTGTCTCTTTGCCTCCGTTCGAATCGACTTGGGAAGCGATAAAGAATGTTATTCCGACAATACTTTCTTACGGGGTTATCGGTTATCCTTTTTTGATGCCAGGAGCTGTTGGAGGCGATATAGACTGGCCTGGTGGGGAACAGTTTGTTCCGGGGTCACCAAAAACTCTGCTGGAGTTGACAAATGTAAATGAAACTGCGACAGTGCTGCCAGAGAAAGAATTGTACATACGATGGTTACAGTTGGCGACTTTCCTACCCGTTATGAAGTTCACTCACTTACCGAGCAAGTATAATGACGAACAAGTGTTAGAAGGGGCCAAAATTTTAACTACTCTACGTCAGAAAATAGTAAGTAATGAAAAGCTTAATTTAAATAACTAAAAATAATATTATAATATATTTTTTTAAATATTTAAAAATCATTTCATTAGTATTCATCCCTTAAATTTTATAAACAATGACAGAGTGACAGCTGTCAAGTAATTTTTAGGTTAAAAAATAAACAAAAAATTCACTTGTTGGTAGACCTGTCTTCACTGATTGTCAGATAAATATATAAAAAAAAATTAATTACGTAAGTAGGTACTACAAAAACTTTTAAATTCTGTTTCAACAAATGACAGCTAGGATGTGTTTTTAGTTCCGTTAATTTTTTTGAATGAAAATAATGATTATTTATTATTTGTAGCCGGTTTTCAGTTTCATCTTTAAAAGAAATGTTTTATAATAAATATATAAATAATACAAGAGGTCTTGTCTGTGTAGCAACACCACAGCTTTCCAAAACCAGGTTTTTCGAATCTCTGCATTTGAGTATATGACGCCCGCCTTTTCTTTTGAATGCTCCACATAAATTTCTTTTGATATTCCTCTTTCACTATTTATACATATATTCCAATATATTTGACGAATGAATAGGTCAATTTTAGGTAAGCATTTACATACCAACTAAACAAATTAACTTTATTTAGAAATGATATGCTTTTAGGTGACACCTTTACTTATAAAGTATTCTGAAGAAGCCTTGGACCAAGGTTTGCCCTTGATAAGACCTCTTTGGATGTTGGAGCCGCATGATCCAGCTTGTCACACTGTTGATGATGAATTTTCTGTTGGAGAAGAACTGATTGTAGCACCTGTGCTAGAAAAGGGGGTTATTCACAGAGAAGGTAATATTCCGTTTGTTTTGTTATTTGCCATATAAACCTTTGAGACTTACACACTCCCCCTTAAGATTTGGAATCAATAAATAATATACATGTAAGAATTAAAGTAGTATTCATGCAAAGCCTTTTTGAAATTGATACCATGTAACGGCCTGATCATATAATTTGTTATTCAAACCATTTTGCTTCTGAAATTATTAGGGATTTTTTATTTAACACATTGACCGTAATTCCGGTCTATAAAGACAATTTGATTTAATCATATGATATTATTAAAAACTCTAATTATGGTGCATAATTATCTTTTGTGTTCATTTATTAATAAATTTTCTGTTCATGTGAGCTAGCATTGGTTTTTTGTTCTCTTGCCAAAAGCCATATATATAAGCACTGATATACTACAAATTTTATTGTAGCTGCTTGTGCATATTCATATATGGCAAGTAAACACATTACAAGATAACTCGTGGGCGGCATTCTAGCTAAGAATGCAAACTACGAGTTATCTCGTAGTTGGCAGTCATGTTTTAATCATTCATGATTGAAGCCCGTTTACCAAAAGGGTGAGATCTTTTTAAAAGTTGCACTCGAACCAAATTAATATGAATAACTTTTTGTTCCTTTCTAGTTTATCTTCCTTCTGGTGTGTGGAAAGATGGAATCGATGGTTCATTAAGAAAGGGTAGTCGTTGGATTCATGACTATCGAGTACCGACTGATAAAGTAGCATACTTTGTCAAAATGCCAGACAATACGAGATTTTAAGAAAATAAATTCATATCTCTTCACATGAATAAGCTTTATGTATAAAATTTATAAATTGACGGGTAAACAAGAAAAAATCATTACATGTATTATTTAATTATTATGAGTATTTTCTTCTTCTCACTCCTTTCAAGAACGTCATAAATCGAAAATTGACAATGTTCAGTTTTGCATGTTTTCGGTATGCCCAGAAAATGTACTATATCACAACAATAGAGGCATATTTTTAACTTAATATTTACCAGCTACAGGGCAGAAAGTGTTGTTTTTGCATTTTGGAGAAAAGGTATTATTTAATTATTTTTTTAAATGTACTAAATATTTTTCAATAAGTGGCTTGATATCTATTTTTAATACATTATATTTTATTATTAAACTTTATAATCATTCTCCTGAAAAATCAAGTTTTTTGATTTATGACGTTCTTGAAAGGAGTAAGCGATATATACAAATAGTGCTGTTGACAAATGAAAAAAGCTACATAAAATAACTCTCTCCAATCTGGTATCTATGGGCAGATCAACATGAAATGAAGGAAAATGATTCTTCACTAGTTTCACAAAATAAATATATAAAATTGACATTATTGATGTTTACTTTTTACTAATTTTTGAGCAATAAAAGTATTTTTTTTTACTTTGTTAACAAAGTTGTTAAATTATTAAACTATTAGTTTACACTTGTGTAATTTTCTTATAAGTTGCATTTCCTTATGCGCCATGGTTTTCAAGCTTTATTAGATAAATACATAGTAAAATTTTACACATAATATTTATGTGTTACTTGAAAAATTTAGACCTAGTCAAATGAGAAATTCCACTGTATTAATTTGTACAGAATCCTCTCACTATTATGAATAGAAAAATTCAAAATATAAGCCCATATTAATTGGTATTTTATATAGTTAAGAAGTAAATAAGATTTTTGCAATTGTATTATTTTATCATCTCCTTTATTCTTATCTACATGTACAGCGTCATCTTAATATATTTTTTGGGTTGAAAATTTTGTTATATCCTACTGAGAATCAATCTTGGAACCTCAGTCCAGGGTTGATTCTCAAGCCAATAAATCCAGTATTATTATTTTGTTATTAAAATAAAATTTGGTAATACAATATTTATCATCGAATACTAAAACTGACAGCAAACGAATAAGACAAAATCATTTTAATAAAAATTAAGTGATATTTTATAGGCCTTAAAGGTGCATTATAACTAAATAATAAATAAAGGTAGCTTTCTTATTTAGGTATTGCAAGCAAATTATGTTAAGTAAAAAAACACATGCCACAATGTATTTAATTTAAGCATTTTTGTTTTATTTATTGTTTATTATTCTGTAATGTACTATAGGAAATATTATTTATTAAAATTATGTTAATTAATTCAGTAAAATAATTTTAAGGCGATATGACGACACTTGAGAATAATGTTTTGTTAATAAGAATATATAAAATTAACTTTTTTTACACACTTAAAGACCATGTCTTGATCCTCATACATAAATAGCATGCATAATTTGAATGTCTATATTATCAGTTACATACTCCCATCACTAGTTCTAGTTACAAATCATTTAACCCTCCAGGGAATCGAAACCAGGACCTTCAGCATGGTAGCCAAATAGGCTAACTACCATACTACGGAGGCAGACGCTTTGAAGTAAGGTGGAATATTTTTATGAAATAATAATGAAAAATAAAATAATAAGTATTTATTCTTCTTTAAACCCTTATCCGCACCCCAATGGTGTATAGGGCACTGCACCATACAAACGGAGTGTTATCTCAAATGTTATTCATGTGTTAACGATCAATCGTTAACACATGAAGAAAAGGTGATCAGCCCTCCGCTTCAGGTACCAGTCCAGGGTAATATTGAATAAATATTACAGTAAAAAAATTACTTATATTTATTTGACCTCTCCCCTTGGGAATCGAACCCGGGACCTTCAGAACGGTGGCCGATCGTGCTGACCATTACACTACGGAGGTGGACAAGTATTTCTTCTTCTTCTCCGTCTTATTCCTCATTGCTGAGGGTTGTGACCCTTGCAGAAGCAATGACTCTTCTCCAGTTATCCCTTGACTGCGCTGCACGTAGCGCTCCAACCACTGAGGTGCCTGCTGCTGCCTTAATTTGATCGGTCCATCGTGTGGGGGATCTTCCTCTATATGACATAATTTTTGTTGAATTTCCTGTATGTTATTTTGTTTTGACTGTGTATAATATTTTATGTGATGCATTCCAAAGTTAAGACATTAATAAATATGATTATTATTTAATCTGTAGTTTGATTTGTAGAAGATGTTCCAGTTTCCTGATTGTGCACAGAGCACTGAATGATATGGAAGCAGTGTTATCTTGATCGTTCAATACATAACGAAGAGGTGATCAGCTATGCGGTTCAGGTACCAGTTGAGCGTAATATTAAATAAATATTAGAGTAAAAACCAGTAAAGTTTATTTTGATCATTCTGGGAATTGAACCCAGTACCTCCAGCACAGTAAGCTAACCTGCAAACTACTGCACTATGGAGGCGGACAATTCCTATCTATTTTATGCACTGTTTATTACACCAATTCTTAAAAAAGGCTTTTCAACTGATTTTTAACATTTTAAACAAATGTATCCGAGACTTGTCAGTTCATAAATAGCTGATATCTGTCATTTTGTTTGTGAGGCTGACAATGATCGGTGTATTGATGCAACACTTCTTCTCCGTCTTATTCCTCATTGCTGAGGGTTGTGACCCTTGCAGAAGCAATAACTCTTCTCCAGTTATCCCTTGACTGCACTGCACGTAGCGCTCCAACCACTGAGGTGCCTGCTGCTGCCTTAATTTGATCGGTCCATCGTGTGGGGGATCTTCCTCTCCCTCTCTTTCCCTCCAGGCTACCGATCACAACTAGTGGTTCCAGGCTATCCTCGTTGCCACGCGCAACGTGTCCAAAGAACTGGAGAATCCGTCGGGTACAGATATTGGCCAGAGTCAAGCCATCCAAGCGTAGTTCCTGGCGAATGGACTCATTGGTGCGTCTAGCTGTCCATGGAATTCGGAGCATGCGTCTCCAACACCACATTTCGAAGGCATCAATTTTTCTCCTTTCTGCTGCTTTTATGGTCCATGTTTCAGCAGCATAGAGAAAAATGGAGTGGACCAAGCTCCTGACAAGCTTCATCTTTTTGTGTTGTTACTCACACCCCGGTCTTTCCAGATTTTGTCTAGCTTAGACATGGCACTTTTGGCGATGGCGATACGACGTCTAATCTCTCCTTCACAAGTTCCTTCATTGCTGATTTGAGATCCAAGGAACTGGAACTCGTTTATTATCTCTAAACCTTCGAGCGAGTTCCCGAGATCACCAAACTTCTTAGATCGATCTATGATCATGATCTTGGTCTTGCTCTAGTTAATCTCTAGTCCCAGTGCCTTGCTCTCTACTCGTTTAAGGAGATCTACCATCTCTTTTGGGTCTTTGGCCAAAAGTGTTGTGTCGTCCGCATCGTATATTGGACAGCTTTACGCCACCAATGGACACTCCTCCATTCCATTCGTAGAGAGCCCTGTGCATGATGTATTCCCCATAGATGTTAAACAGGTCAGGGGAGAGTATGCATCCCTGTCTTACACCTTTCTCAGTGGAGAAACTTGCAGTGTTTAAGCCATACTTTCACAACACAATAATATACTTTCATTGAATATTCGTCTTGTATGAGATAATATTGTTACCGTTACTTACATGAAGGCAAGGTGATCACTCCTGCGCTTCAAAGACCAGTCCAGGGTAATATTAAATAAATATTAGAGTGTAAAATCAATAATATTTGATTTCACCCCCCCCTGGGAATCAAACCCGGGACCTTCAGCACGGTAGCTAAACACGCCAACCATTGCAACATGGAGGCGGATATAATAAACACACTATTATCAAAACGACAATAGTTTATCCCAAGGTCAAAATTGATTTATTTTATCTGAATCATAATTGTGACATGTATCACTCAATTGTAGGTGCTTAGCTATATTTTTAAAAAATGTTGATAGTAAACATGAACACTTATAAAATACCAATAGAAAATCAAATAGATCAGAGAAAATACTTATTGTGCTGGTAGGTACGGGTTTAAATTTTCACTGTGTCTTCTTACTTGTGAAAGGCAACACCATTCAGTCAGTTTTTTTCACAAAAGATTTAGAGCATTTGCAATTTTGAATATGTGCATAAAGAGGTACAAATAATGTACAATAAAATACAATGAGTTTTGTTAATATTTTTATTTAATTTCACCAAACATTCATATCCCATACATACAATGAATGGTTATGATGCAATACAATAATTATATTATATTAATATAATAATATGTTTGACATATTTCTTAAGGTACCTATTTAGGGTAATTTCACAAAGCGCATATTTAAGGAGACCAGAAGAAATCCAATGTTGCATAATTAAATTTATTATGTAATCATTTATGACTAGAGGCAATATATATATTATGTACCGTATTAAAGGTCTCACACACTAATTGTTTTATTTCTTTAACTCTAATCTTCACACCACTCGCCATGACCACTCACCTAGGCTAGTAGTCATTCTTGTGTGGAAGATAATAGGTAGACGAGTTGTTCTTTTTCTTGACATGAACAGATAAAGCACTTGGAATTGATTCAGAATAAGTCATAACAGCAATGTGCTTAGCTGGAGAACCACACTATATTCTTAGGCAGTTCATTTGATTACACACTTGCAGCTTCTGAAGTTTAATGAACAAAGATAACATTTGTGCCCTGGCAGGATGGTTAGTTTAACTATTCATGAAAACAGTGAAAGTTTCATATGTATCACATTACATTCTTCGTAAGATTCCTAAATAAATCAAGTATTGTGTGAAACATCTTTAATACCGAATTTAACAGCAATAATTTTTATTTTACATTATCAAAGCAATAATTTTGCATTGGAATATAATTCTTTATAGGAATATTATTCCAGAAAAGTAAGCATAATGGCATTATACATTATAATTTCAACATAAATTACTATTCTCATTTTGTTTTGAGTAACATCTTTATACTTTTTAAAGATATTAAATATTTCTCATATGTAATAATGTATGTAGTGCAACAAGGAGTCGAAGTTTTGTTTTTACTCATAAAATAAAAAGAATTTATTGGATTAATGGATCGCTATTGTGTTGCGATGAATATGTACATATTTATGAATGGCTTTATTTAAAACTATTTGAGCGGTTTCAAGTAGAATAATTAGGAAATAAAAGTAAGAAACCTTAAGTAAGGTGAGCTTTGGCAAACTGACACAAGATTCTTGTATCATTCTGAGAAAAGTAATGCTTTGGCTTTATATTTTGAGTGTAGAGTAGCGTGTCATGTAATACAAAAATAACCCACATAAATAATGTATGTATTCATTCAACAGCAATAAATAAATACAAACCGTTACAATTGTTGGAAAGGGATTTTTTAAATATTACATAATGAAAATAATAATCGACAGATACAAGTCTTATTTTATAAATTTGTATCCACGCAACTGGTTAAAATGACTAACTACTTTACAATGTTTTTCTATTCAAAACACATTGCCTAAATCATCGTGTGCTCTGATAATACACAATCATCTTTTGTTCATTCCAATCGATACTGTACATTCTGATGGTAATCAACCTTCCTATATAATAGTTTATTCTCAATTTCCTTCAAGGCAATTCAATGTGTAGCACCATACTTATTATAACTCTACCTTCACTCTTTCTGCTTATATTATCAAATATTAAAAACATACGCGTTCGCCTTCAATGTTAATTCTCTCTCATTATATTAGGTAACGTATTAAAAGCTCTGATAATACCGGGGATGCAGTCTATAAGATCACTTTTATAAGTAAGTAAAAATAAATAAAGTTCTCATATTAAATTAAAGAAATCTCATTCTGCCTATATAAAATTAAAATACTTCTTCAAAAGGAAACGTTTTTAGAAACAATGCGTAAAATCTTTTCTCTCAGGAGAGATATAAGCATTTCAACTATCACAAAACCTTTTCACCACTTTCCCTCTTCTTTTAAACAGCCTTCTTGCGGAACAACACCACCTGAGGTAACTCTTATATATGTATCAACTTTATAGAGACCCAGATAAGACTCCACGGGAGTAGATAATATGTACCTCCGAGTGGTTGGAGATGCTGCTCGCATTTGTTAACATATACCCAAGCAATATCATCTTAACTTGATTACAACACAATACCAGCTCATGCGATATCGTATCCCCAAATTAGCCGATCCCGCCAAGCCTTTTTGGGTGAATTTACCTGAATAACATTTAAAATTTCACACCGCTTCATATCTTAGCACATTTAAGAATATTCTACTCAACAATGGAATAGTATTGGACCATAAATCTTTGAATTGTATTTAGGATAAAGTCGTCAAGCTACTCTGCACATAAGGTACCTATTCCAATTCTTTAAAGCGAAATCACCAGCATCGGTGCGATGCAGTGATGCATTTAAAGGAGATAAGTATCGTAACCTATTAGGATTCACATTTAATTCTAGACATGAAGTATTGACACATACATATATTAATTTAGCATTACGAGATGCGCGAAGAAGACCAAAGGCGTAATAAATTTTCCTCCATCGAAGTTATAAATAATTTTTACTTTCATCTCCCCGGCATGTTAAAAAAATTAACAGAAGAGGAAAGAAACTCAAATTTTACGATGAAATAATTTCAAAAATGAGAAATAAAGGTAGTATAATTTAACATCAACACTTGATAATTGGCGTTTTGTTTTATTTTAAATAATAAATGATATTTTATATTGTAAAATAAAATTTTAGAAGAGAGGGATTCTAAGGTGATACATCCTAGAAAAATAAACGAAAGCCCGATTACTTATTAGAAAAGCTACTGAAAGCTCGAAGTTCTTGTGCTAAGATGTCCATGCCTCTGATACATTCATTTTTTTGCTAGTAAATAATAGTAAAAAATAAAAGTACAAACTATTTTATATGTGTATCTAAAAAAAGAAGATGATTAACAATGTTTCACACGTATATATATATATTAAATAATAAGAATGAAAAGAAAGCTCTAAGTGATCTTCGAGCAAATCATTGTAATAAAGAAACATTTAATTAAAAAAAGTTTAAAAAATTGATACTGTTGATCAGTTTTGATAATGAATGTATCATTACCACTTATGACAAAGTTAAACCTTAATATTTAACAACTTGTTTTAATTTTGCTAGATAATTCTGAAAAATACTAGATGTTCTTGTCATACTCTCATACAAATATCATAAGTGACTATAATCTAAGATTATTTTATTTTTCAAGTAAGTTTTTCCCTTAATCAAGATGGACATTAATTTTTTTGACTTATATTAGACCTTCTTTCTGGTTGAAAGTGTACATTTGTCCCAGGTTTCCAAACCTCGCTTCGTAGGTACACAATGGTAATGTCGAGATCAGCATTATGTGTGTGCAAATTCTTTATCTTTATAGAGTATTTGGACATATCCACCCGACTCTCCTTATTCAATACTGTAAAAGTTAACTCCCTTACATTCTTAAGCTTTTTACTTAACATACTTGAATTTTGGACTTGGAAATTAATTTTGATAGATCAAACTAATTCGACATTGCGAAATCGAACTTCATAATTACAAGTCTAGTAAAAATCACTTAGTGTTTTCGCAGGATGGATTGATTTATCAGTTAACCTAAACATTGAATAGTCTGTTTAATGGCTTTGTAAATACCAGTAAAAAATAATAATCTATTTTATTCTATTTCAAAATTGTTTTGCTTTTCCTCAATCTGAAACCGTTACTTTATACGATAAACTTTCCTAAATATAGGTTACTGACGAAACACAGATAACTCCATTTTTTGCAAGCTTTGGAAGATATGACCGTTTTGGCAATTTTATTCTCCATTATGCATTATGTATCCGCAGTTCTATCAGAATATTCTAGAGGCAGGATTTTAAGACTTGTGTAACAAGTTAGTGAACAAATTATTCAATTGATATCAAATTTACAACTTTTTAAAAAAAATAGGCGTTTTCCAAAAGTGTAGACATGAAATGTAGTTATTTAGTCATACAATTGAGAAGCAGGTTTTTGTTGTTGCTTTAATGCATTATTCTCCTTTAAAATACAAATGTAATCAATCTCATAAGATATTTGCAATTTAAGCATAGCGTAGCTGAAATTGTTTTCAATTCCACAATATAAAAGATCTCATTAGTCAACACCAAATACTTATTTGCTTTATTTAAAGGCAATTGCCTCGCTCGCTTTGGTTAGAAATGGTTCACATTAATTAGTACAAGGAACATCTGACTTTTTTACATCCATTATGCAAAAATATACTAGAGGAAATAAAATAAGATTTCATTTATTTCCTGAAGTAACTTTCTCCATTTTCATTACGATTTTAAAATTTATGGCATCAAACCTTATTTTGCACTGATTCATTCCCTCGAGTAAGTCTTTTTTATTTTCTCTACATTAATTTTTTTGTAATAATTTTGCCCGCACTACAAAAACTAACTTCATTTTATTTCACTTCAATTGTTTGTGTGATAAAATAAGTTTTGACTTTTCCACAAAATATATTCAAAAATGGTTCACTGTTTATAATATCACTGAGTTTACTGATTTAAAACACTGATTGTTGTTTAGATAGCTATCTCATCATAAAAATGTATTCACTTATACGACAGGACGAAAACATGCTGACACTGCACTGCACATTAAAAGCATTTCTCGGTGAATTAATATTTGATGAATATAAAAATACTGAAAGATTTGTTTGATATAGAAAAAAATCCAAAATCTATCTTGAACAATTCTAAGTGCACTTACTGATGATGCCTTTAAACTAGTAAAAAAATGATCAATTTATATTGGGATACTGTATCGGATCACATGGTTAATTACAATGGATAGGTAACGCGTTATTACGATTCATATTAACATTGTTATTCTAACCATATTGTCAAGAAGTTAATGTTACTGAAATTAATGAATATTTCAATGTTTTAAATTATTAATATGTATTATACGTATGTACGAACAAAAAGCATTCAGTATTTTTAAAGATGTTCATAGTACAGTCAGTGGTTCAAGTCACCGTCGCAAAATGCCGTCTACTTTGGAGGTATTTCTTTTTCTGATGAGAAAGCTACAAACAACCCTGAGACCTAGAATTCTAGGCGATATGCTGAACAGGAAGTTTCGTGGTCTTGTAGGTTGATCGTGCAGCGAGACGCTGATGGTGAGAGGTCAATCTTGAACTTCTCAAGCAATTCTTCGTTTTCTGTCACCCAGTAGCCGAGTACATCCGTGTCGTAAGTCGGGATTATTGTCACTTCTGAAAATAAACATAAAAAATGTAAACATATTTTCATCAATAAAATAATCTAACAATATTTTGATAACATTCAAATCATTGTGCACAAATATTGGATATAGCTCAGCAAGGGGCTATTATCAAGATTTTACATCCACGTGTATAATTTTTTTAGTAAGACAGGAATAAACTAAAGTCTTGAAATATGCACTGATAATGTCACCTGTGATAAACAGAATTTTCGGTATTGGCGTGATATGGTTGATGATTGTGGGTAAAATAGTGAATGTTACAGAGTATGAGCAACAATCACTTAAACCATCCAAGACAGGTAGGAAGGTCTGACATGCTCAGACTCAGACGCTGGGTGTCTATTGAGACGCCTATAATATAAATATTGAACTTACCTAGATCTTTATCTTCCCAAGTTTGTTTGGCTTCCAGCAATGCGTTATAAATTTCTTTGGAGGGTTCAGTTCCCGAAAACACGTAATATCTGGCTCTCACCCTCTGGAAGAATTCAACAGCAGAATAATAGGAGTTCCCATGATGCGGGACGTAGGTCAAGTCCATGTAAATCGGTTGTATTTTTTTCTTATTTTTAGGTGATTCTAATTTTCGGGTTTCTTTATTCTTTTCTTGGTTGATCTTGTTTTTGTTGACTACTGTTGCTGGCGGAGTCTTTTTCTCTTTTTTGGGAGTGGTTTTGTTTGAATCATTTCCCGTGGATGGTGGTGCGGGGCTTGGAAGTCCGAGGGGTTTTCCCCAATCCTCTATTGGGTCCTTAGATTTTGAACTCGATGCGCCAGTTGGTTTTTCTTTTGTATCGCCACTGGTATCTTTGTCATCTTTGGAAACCTTCGCTGTCATTTTGATTGATGAAATTAAGGAGGAAGATGAAGATGATTGGGACTCTGTATGGGTTTCTTGAGTAGAATCTTTGGATTTGACTATCTTCAAACCCATTTCTGGAACGTGATCCTTACCATTAGTTTGATCTGATGTTGGATATTGATACTTTGATGTTATTGAAGATATAAGATCGGCACCTCTAGCTTGTCGATGTTCTTCTAAAGCTTTTTCAAAATCTAAATCAGCTTCATCTAAAAATCCTGTATCTGTACTATGTTTTACAGTTTTTTTACTCAAGCTTTCACTGGAATGTTTTTGATGTGTTTGAGTCCTTGCTTCTACTTCACTCAATGAAACGGAGAAATCTTCTTCATCTGGTAAAGACCCATAAACAGAAGTGCTCATCGGATCTAACATAACTTTTCGATGTTTTGATAGGAATTCACTTTCGGAAGATTTTGTTTCTTGTTTAATAAATTCATCTGATGAAATTGTTGATTTCTTTCCAAAAATATTTTGACTATCGGAAGAGAATGTATCTAACCTTTGTGTGTGTAAGTCAACATTTTTATCCTGTAATTCAAAACTTTCTAATGAATCATCTTTGTCTATGATTTCAACGACTTCCTCACTAAATTCAGATATGGTTGTTTTAGTCGATTTTGTAGTTTTAGTATAACCATCTTGGCTTTTGCTTACTGTTGTAGTTTCAACTGTCACTTTCATTTTCTCAGGGGAGATAATTTCTTTGGTAGTCACTACTGTAATTGTTTGAACTATTTCTTTACCGTTTTCATCAACCACATTTGTATATACTTCCGTTTCAGTTTTCTTATCTCCTATTGGAGATTTGACAGTTTTAGGTTTTGGAACTGACTCAGAAGAATGTGTTTCGGTTGAATCTGTTTTTATTATATCTTCATCAGCTCTACGATCCATTTTTGAATCACCGAATGTTGATCCAGGTTCTAAATATGTTATTTGTGTTTTCACATCTTTTTTCGTTTCAGTGGATCCATCAGGACCTTCATCAATGGTTATCGTTTCAACAACTGTCTTAATTATGTTCTGGGATTCGTAAGACATCTCTTCCTTAGTTGTGATAGTGGTTATAGTTTGTTTATATTTTTTACCACCTCTGATGATTTCTTTATTTTGAGTATCCGTATTCGTTTGTATTTTACCTGTTGACTTAAAAAACTTCAAAAGTTGGTTTATATCAGGTGAAGCTGATGTCTCAGATTCCGTCACCAAATGAGATGTTTCGAGTTCTTCTGTATCGTCTACGATTGGAGAACTTTCTGGTTCCATTGCTTCGTCCTTAGTATCACCAATAATATCATCAAGTGTGAATCCTGGAGGTAAATACGTTATCTGAGTTTTGACATCTTTAATTGTTTCTATTGATCCATCAGCAGATTCATTAGTTGTGGTGGTTTCTATAACAGTTTTGATTGCAACTGTATCTTGAGTTTCGTGAATCATTTCTTCTTTTGTTGTTATTGTAGTAACAGTTTGATTTAAATCCTCATTACCCTGTTTGATAACATTACTCTGAGTATCGGTCTCAGTTTTTACTTTTCCAGTTGGCTTAAATAATCTTAACAATTCGGTTAATTCATTTGATGAACTGATTTGTGATTCTGATACGGTAATTTTAATGTCTTTAGTAGTTTCTACAGCACCATCCGGATATTCATCTACAGTAGTAGTTTCAATAGTGGTTCTAACTTTCTTTATTCTTTTATCAGCACCAGTCAATGTATCTCTTGTCGTCACTGTTGTAACTGTTTGCTTAACTTCTTGATTATTTTTCATTATTTTATTGGTAACGATATCGGTAGATGTACTTGTATCTTCAATTTCTTCTCCATCATCTTCTATTGTTACTTTATCCAACGGACTACTAGAAGCTGGAACAATATCTGTTATTGTAATTTTCCTATCCTTAGTTGTTTCCACAGAGCCATCGGGGAACTCATCAACAGTGATTGTCTCTATGGTGGTTTTTATTTTTTCAATTTCGTTTATTTCGTTACAAAAGCTTTGCCGACTTGTTATAGTAGTAATAGTTCTAATAATGTACACTCCATTTTGAAGGATCTTTACTGTTTCAGTATCCGTTGTCGATTCAACATTGCCTATAGGTTTCAAATCTCTCAATATATTTTCTAGGCTCATGGAACAAGTAGATTTATATTCCGATATAGTCACCTTAATATCTTTAGTTGTTTCAATTGTACCATCTGGATATTCATTAACAGTACTTGTTTCAACAGTGGTTCTTACTTTTTTGGAATCACCGTCTGTCGAAACTAGAATATCCCGTGTTGTCACTGTAGTAATAGTTTGTAAAATATTTTTACCATTTTTAACTATTTGATTGGTCGAAACATCCGTATCAACGGTCGAATCCTCTATTTCAAATTGGTCATCGTCACTTATCTGTTGACCTAAAATAGCATTTACATCGGGAACAACATCTGAAATTGAAATCTTTGTATCTATTGCTGTCTTTATCGCTCCGTCTGGGTATTCATCGCTAGTTGTTGTTTTAATTGTTTTTTTAATTTTACTAATAGTACCATCATCATCTGCTAAATCCTCTTCAGTTGTTGTTATTGTTATAGTTCGAACCAGTTGAATATTTTCTACTTTTATAACTTCTGAATGTTTTTCTTCACTTTCACGTTTTTCGCCAACTCTATGGTAGTATTGAAGTATATCATCTAAACTTGAAGATTTTTCGGGTAATATATCTGATACTATGACTTTTATATCTTTTGATGTTTCTATAGATTTATCTGGTTTTTCATTTGTTGTTGTTGTCTCAATTGTAGTTCGTAGCTGCTTCTTTAGTTGACCTTTGTAAGAAATGGTATCACGTCTGGTGACAGTAGTAATAGTTTGTTTTATTTCCTGTGAATTTTGTTTGATAATGTTCACTTTGACATCTGTTTCTGTCGACGTATCTTCCAATTCTTCTTCTTCTTCTGCCGTCTCGTCCATTTTATCCGTATAATCAAAAACAATTATTTGTTTTTCAACTTTTTTCTCAACTTTTCCATCAGGACTTTCATCTTCTGTAGTAATTTCAACTGTTACTCTAATTTTTCTAGGTATATTATTTTCATCGCACATGGTTTCTTTAGTGGTCAGTTTCGTTATTGTTCGTTTAATAGTATAACATTCAATATTTATGAATTCAGTATGTTTTTCTGTTTTACAAATTTTATCACCAACAGGTTTTAAATCATTAATTTTAATTGATTCGTCAACAACTGTTTCCTTTTCACTAACTTCACATGTCTCCTCGTTTTTATCTTCCGATTTTTTATAATCTAAATATTGTTCTTTTTCATTGATGGAGGCAGACATCGATTTTAATGTAGACGAACATTCTGAAATAGAAGTTTTAGTATCTTTTACTGTTTTAGTTGAACCATCTTGTCCTTTGCTAACAGTAGTTGTCTCTATCGTAGTTTTTATACTTTGAGGAGTTCCATCCTCTTTTGACAAAATTTCTTTTGTTGTAACAGTTGTGATTGTTTGTGTGACTACATTATCTCCATCCTTGATAATCTTTGTTGTTGTGTCTGTTTCTGTAGTGAATTTTCCCACGGAATGTTGAATTCCACTAAGCATTTCTGAATTTTCTGTATCCGAATGATCCTGATGCTTTTGACTTTTCTCTGTTAAAGTTGATATCTTTTGAGCCACAAAATCATCACCAATATTTATAGTTTTTGAAACAATATCACCGTTTGATGTTTTTGTAGTAAGTTTACTATCACTGCTCATTGTTTGATCATCTTTTTTAGCATAACTTGAAATATCAATGATTTTTGACTCGGAATCTTCAAATTCTGCATTTAAATTTTTCGATTGAGTTTCTTGTTTTGAACTATCAAAAGACATTTTACTTATTGGACTAACTGGCGCTGTTGGGGGTGTAGATTGCCCACTTTTATTTTTTTGAGCTATTAGGAATTGCATTTCATTTTGTTTTTCTACATCAGCTATATCAGGTGTGCTTTTTCCAGAAATAATTAATTCTTCGGCTGACGAAATATCCTGACACGAAATATGATCACTGGTAGATAAATCTAGTTTTTCGAGTATGTGAGTTTTATCTTCATAATCAGTTCTAGAAATCATTTGTGATTTGGAAATTTCTTCAGTGATATGCTTGACATCACCATTGGCCACTTGTTTCTTACTTTCTACAGCTGATGATGACAACATAGTTTCATCTATTTTACTAAATTTCATTTTTATCGTATCCTCTTCGTGTTTTTCTTGAACAATTTTTTGTGAAGATTTCGTCTCGTGTGATATTTCACTTAATTTAGATAAACTCACTAAATCAACCTTACGTGTTTCCTGTTCAGATAATGTTTCCGTTAAAGATTTGACAACTTTACCTGATGATAATTCTGTAAAAGATTTTTTTTGTACACTGTCTGAGAAACTGTCTTCGGTAGTTGTCGCAGAAGTTTGGGAGACTATTTTACGTTCTGATTTTTCTTCGTGTGATTTTAGAGATTCGGAAACATTTTTTTGTGGTTCTAATACTGAATTATCACTGCCATCATTATCTTTGATATTTGAAATAATATCACTTTTTGTAGATTTCAAACTGTCTTTTACAAATGATTCTGTTATAGACGATTGCAAAACATGCGTAATGTCATCAGTGGATATTTTTGCTGATACTAAAATCTCTTTTTCATTAGAAATATCTTTAGGAGCATTTTTTGGAGATTCTCGTAAATGTGTTGATGTCTGCGATTTCTCTGTTACCTCAGAAACTGACAAATCTTCTTCACTTTCACTTTCCATATCCTTCAAGTGTTGTTTTGTGGGAGATTTTTCACAAATATGTTTTGTATCATCCAAAAATTTACCATGATCACTGCATGTATCCAATTCAAAAATTTCCGATTCGGACATTCCTATCGACGTGCTTATGTCACTTACTTTATCCATCTTAGAAGACGTTACAATTGACGAGAAATCATCTTTGACGGAAGTCGAATCGGATTTAACTCTAGATAAATCCAAAGTTTCAGATATAATGTGACCACCTTTGTTAGCCACCTCGCTTACGAGAGACAAGGTACTATGTGATTTCAATGATTTGACATCAAATAAATCATCTTTTAGACATTCAATAACCTTATGGTCATCTTTTTGAAGCTCATCCTTAGACACTTTACTCGGACTATGCTGGTCGTCAGTGGCCATGGGTGATTTCGCAGGAGACTTATGTTTATCATCCACTTCCGTTACAGGTGACACAGCTTTGGTTGATTTCGGAGATTCATTATCAGGAATATTGTGTGGTGTCACATCTTTGTGTTTTGGAGAATCTTTACCGTCATGCGCATCAAGAACTATTGGTTTTTGTACATCAATGTCACCCTTCGAGAATTTCCGTTTTGGAGTATGATCTGCACTATGAAGAGTTGGGATAGATAGATCTGATGGCTCTGGTGATCTTGAATCGACCTTATGATCATCCTTTTCAGGCACATCCTGAGTTAATTCACTCGGACTATGCAGGTCTTCAGTAAACACAGGTGATTTCACGGGAGACAGATGTTTATCGTCGTTTTCAGATACAGGTGACACAGCTTTGGACGATTTCTGAGATTTTTCATCAGGAATATCATATTTTGGAACATATTCTTGTTTTGGAGAATCTTTGTCATCATGTTTATCTATCGCGGGAGAAAGATGGTGATCGTCCTTTTCAGATACAGGTGACATAGCTTTGGACGATTTTTGTGATTTTTCATCAGAAATGTTGTCTTTTGGAACTTCTTTGTGTTTCGGAGAATCTTTGTCATCGTGTTTACCTATCGAGGTGGGTATTTTTATATCAACGTCACCCTTTGACAATTTTCGGTCAGGAGTATGATCTGCACTATATATTGTTGGGGTAGATATATTTGATGGCTCTGGAGATTTTGAATCAACCTTGTGATCATCCATTTCAGGCACATCCTGAGTTAATTCACTCGGACTATGCAGGTCTTGAGTAACCACAGGTGATTTCACGGGAGACAGATGTTTATCGTCCTTTTCAGATGCAGGTGACGCTGCTTTGGACGATTTCTGAGATTCGTCATCGGGAATATCATCTTTTGGAACTTCTTCATGTTTTTGAGAATCATTGTAACCGTGTTTTCCTATCGAGGTGGGTATTTTTATATCAACCTCATCCTTTGACAATTTTCGGTCAGGAGTATGATCTTCACTTTGAACAGGAGAAGATATACCAGATAGCTCTGGTAATTTTGATTCAACCATGTGATCATCCTTTTCAGGCACATCCTTAATTACTTTACTCGGACTTAGCATGTCATCAGTGACCACAGGTGATTTCACAGGAGATGAACGTTTATAATCCACTTCCGTTACAGGTGACACAGCTTTGGACGATTTCTGAGATTTGTCATCGGGAATATCGTCTTTTTGAACCTCTACGTATTTTGGAGATTCTTTGTCATCATGTTTAGGTATGGAGGTTGGTATTTTTACATCAATGTCACCCTTGGACAATTTTCGGTCAGGAGTATGATCTTCACTTTGAACAGGGGAAGATATACTCGATGGCTCTGGTGATTTTGATTCGACCGTGTGGTCATCCTTTTCAGGCACATCCTTAGTTACTTTACTCGGACTATGCAGATCATCAGTAACCACAGGCGGTTTTGTGGGGGACAGATGGTGATCGTTCTTCTCAGATACAGGTGATACAGCTTTAGACGATTTTTGTGATTTTTCATCAGAAATGTTGTCTTTTGGAATCCCTTCGTGTTTTGGAGAATCTTTGTCATCGTGTTTATCTATCGAGGCAGGTATTTTTATATCAACGTCACCTTTTGACAATTTTCGGTCAGGAGTATGAGCTGCACTTTGAACTGTTGGGGTAGATATATTTGATGGCTCTGAAGATTTTGAATCAACCTTGTGATCATCCATTTCAGGCATATCCTTAATTACTTTACTCGGACTATGTAGGTCATCAACCACAGGTGATTTTGCGGGAGACAGATGATTATCGTCCTTTTCAGACACAGGTGATACAGCTTTGGACGATTTCTGAGATTTGTCATCGGGAATATCATCTTTTGGAACCTCTTTGTGTTTTGGAGATTCTTTGTCATGTTGTTTACCTATCGAGGTAGGTATTTTTATATCAACGTCACCCTTCGACAATTTTCGGTCAGGAGTTTGAGCTGCACTTTCAACTGTTGGGGTAGATATATTTGATGCCTCTGGAGATTTTGAATCAACCTTGTGATCATCTATTTCAGGCACATCCTTAGTTACTTTACTTGGACTGTGCAGGTCATCAGTAACTACAGGTGATTTCGCGGGAGACAGATGGTGATCGTCCTTTTCAGGTACAGGTGATACAGCTTTGGATGATTTTTGTGATTTTTCATCAGAAATGTTGTCTTTTAGAACTTCTTCGTGTTTCGGAGAATCTTTGTCAACGTGTTTACCTATCGAGGTGGGTATTTGTATATCAACGTCACCCTTTGACAATTTTCGGTCAGGAGTATGATCTGCACTATGTATTGTTGGGGTAGATATATTTGATGGCTCTGGAGATTTTGAATCAACCTTGTGATCATCCATTTCAGGCACATCCTGAGTTAATTCACTCGGACTATGCAGGTCTTGAGTAACCACAGGTGATTTCACGGGAGACAGATGTTTATCGTCCTTTTCAGATGCAGGTGACGCTGCTTTGGACGATTTCTGAGATTTGTCATCGGGAATATCATCTTTTGGAACCTCTTCGTGTTTTGGAGAATCTTCGTCATCGTGTTTACCTATCGAGGTGGCTATTTTTATATCAACGTCACCCTTTGACAATTTTCGGTCTGGAGTTTGAGCTGCACTTTGAACTGTTGGGGTAGATATATTTGATGCCTCTGGAGATTTTGAATCAACCTTGTGATCATCCATTTCAGGCACATCCTTAGTTACTTTACTTGGACTGTGCAGGTCATCAGTAACTGCAGGTGATTTCGCGGGAGACAGATGGTGATCGTCCTTTTCAGATACAGGTGATACAGCTTTGGATGATTTTTGTGAATTTTCATCAGAAATGTTGTCTTTTAGAACTTCTTCGTGTTTTGGAGAATCTTTGTCATCGTGTTTACCTATCGAGGTGGGTATCTGTATATCAACGTCACCCTTTGACAATTTTCGGTCAGGAGTATGATCTGCACTTTGAACTGTTGGAGTAGATATATTTGATGGCTCTGGAGATTTTGAATCAACCTTGTGATCATCCTCTTCAGGCACATCCTTAGTTACTTTACTCGGAATAGGCATTTCGTCAGTGACTACAGGTGATTTCACAGGAGATGAACGTTTATCATCCACATCCGTTACAGGTGATACAACTTTAGACGGTTTCTGAGATTTATCATCAGTTATATCATCTAGTGTAACATCTTTGTGTTTTGGAGGATCTTTAACTTCATGTGCATCAAGCAAGGTTGGTGTATATATATCAATATCACCCTTTGACAATTTATGGTCAGGAATATGATCTGCACTATGAACTGTTGGGGTTGATGGCTCTGGAGATTTTGAGTCAATCTTGTGATCATCCTTTTCAGGAATATCATTAGTTACTTTCCTTGGACTATGCAGGTCATCAGTAACCACAGGGGATTTCGCAAGAGACTGAAGTTTATCGTACGTTTCTGATACAGTCGACACAGTTTTGGACGATATTTGAGATTTTTCATAAAGAATATCATCTTTTGGAACAACTTTGTGTTTTGTGTCATAATGTTGATCTATCAAGGTTGGTATCCTTATATCAACGTCACCTCTGGATAATTTCCGTTCGGGAGATTGCTCTGCTGTATGAACCGTTGGGGTAAATATTCCAGATGGCTCGGGTGATCTTGATTCGTCCTTGTGATCATCCTTTTCAGGCACTTCCTTAGACAATTTACTCGGACTATGCAGGTTATTTGTTACCTTAGGTGTACTTGCGGGATGTTTATCTTCTATTTCAGGTACAGGTGATACAGATTTGGAAGATTTTTGGGATTTATCATCAGGAATATCGTCATTCGTAAAGTCTTTGAATTTTTGGGAGCCAAAATTATCACGCACATCAAGCGAGGTTGGGATTTTTACATCAATGTCACCCTTGGACAATTTTCGGTCAGGAGTATGATCTACACTATGAATTGCTGACGTAGATATATCTGATGACTCTGGAGATTTTGAATCAATCTTGCGATCATCCTCCTCAGGCATATCCTTAGTTACTTTACTCGGAATATGCAGGTCATCAACCACAGATGATTTTGCGGGAGACAGATGTTTATCATCCTTTTCAGAAACAGGTGATGCAGCTTTGGACGATTTTTGAGATTTTTCATCGGGAATATCGTCTTTTGGAACGTTTTCGTGTTTTAGAGATTCTTTGTCATCATGTTTATGTATGGAGGTTGGTAGTTTTACATCAATGATACCCTTGGACAATTTTCGGTCAGTAGTATGATCTTCACTACGAACAGGGGAAGATATACCAGATGGCTCTGGTGATTTTGATTCGATCTTGTGATCATCCTTTTCAGGCACATCCTTAGTTACTTTACTCGGACTATGCAGGTCATCAGTAACCACAGGTGATTTCGCGGGAGACAAATGGTGATCGTCCTTTTCAGATACAGGTGATACAGATTTGGACGCTTTCTGAGATTTGTCATCGGAAATATCATCTTTTGGAACTTCTTCGTGTTTTGGAGAATCTTTGTCATCGTGTTGACCTATCGAGGTGGGTATTTTTAAATCAACGTCACCCTTTGACAATTTTTGGTCTGGAGTATGATCTGAAGTATGAACTGTTGGGGTAGATATATTTGATGGCTCTGGAGATTTTGAATGAACCTTGTAATCATCCTCTTCAGGAACATCCTTAGTTACTTTACTCGGACTATGCAGGTCGTCAGTAACCACAGGTGATTTTGCGGGAGACAGATGGTGATCGTCCTTTTCAGATATGGGTGATACAGCTTTCGACGATTTCTGAGATTTTTCATCAGGAATGTCATCTTTTGGAACTTTTTCGTGTTTTGGAGAATCTATGACATCGTGTTTACCTATCAAGGTAGGTGTTTTTATATCAACGTCACCCTTTGACAATTTTCGCTCAGGAGTATGAGCTGCACTATGAACTTTTGGGGTAGATAAATCTGATGGCTCTGGCGATTTGGATTCGATCGTGTGATCACCCTTTTCTCGTACTTCCTTTATTACTTTACTCGGACTATGCAGGTCATCAGCAACTTTAGAAGATTTCGCGGGAGACAGATGTTTATCGTCCTTTTCAGATACAGGTGATACAGCTTTGGACGATTTCTGAGATTTGTCATCGGGAATATCGTCTTTTGGAACCTCTTCGTGTTTTGGAGTTTCTATGTCATCGTGTTTACCTATCGAGGTGGGTGTTCTTATATCAACGTCACCCTTTGACAATTTTTGGTCGTGAGTATGAGCTGAGCTTTGAACTGTTGGGGTAGATATATCTGATGGCTCTGGTAATTTTGATTCGACCGTGTAATCATCCTTTTCAGGTACATCCTTTGTTACTTTACTCGGACTATGCAAATCATCAGTAACCACAGGTGATTTCGCTGGAGACAGGTGGTGATCGTCCTTCTCAGATAAAGGTGATACAGCTTTAGACGATTTTTGTGATTTTTCATCAGAAATGTTGTCTTTTGGAACTTCTTCTTGTTTTGGAGAATCTTTGTCATCGTGTTTACCTATCGAGGCAGGTATTTTTATATCAACGTCACCTTTTGACAATTTTCGGTCAGGAGTATGAGCTACACTTTGAACTGTTGGGGTAGATATATTTGATGGCTCTGGAGATTTTGAATCAACCTTGTGATCATCGATTTCAGGCATATCCTTAGTTACTTTACTCGGGCTATGCAGGTCATCAGTAACCACAGGTGATTTTGCGGGAGACAGATGGTGATCGTCCTTTTCGGATGTAGGTGATACAGCTTTCGACGATTTCTGAGATTTTTCATCAGGAATGTCTTCTTTTGGAACTTCTTCGTGTTTTGGAAAATCTATGTCATCGTGTTTACCTATCGAGGTAGGTGTTTTTATATCAACGTCACCCTTTGACAATTTTCGGTCTGGAGTTCGAGCTGCACTTTGAACTGTTGGGGTAGATATATTTGATGCCTCTGGAGATTTTGAATCAACCTTGTGATCATCCATTTCAGGCACATCCTTAGTTACTTTACTTGGACTGTGCAGGTCATCAGTAACTACAGGTGATTTCGCGGGAGACAGATGGTGATCGTCCTTTTCAGATACAGGTGATACAGCTTTGGACGATTTTTGTGATTTTTCATCAGAAATGTTGTCTTTTAGAACTTCTTCGTGTTTAGGAGAATCTTTGTCATCGTGTTTACCTATCGAGGTGGGTATTTGTATATCAACGTCACCCTTTGACAATTTTCGGTCAGGAGTATGATCTGCACTATGTATTGTTGGGGTAGATATATTTGATGGCTCTGGAGATTTTGAATCAACCTTGTGATCATCCTCTTCAGGCACATCCTTAGTTACTTTACTCGGACTAAGCATGTCGTCAGTGATCACAGGTGATTTCAAAGGAGATGAACGTTTATCATCCATTTCCGTTACAGGTGACACAACTTTGGACGATTTCTGAGATTTGTCATCGGGAATATCGTCTTTAGGAACCTTATAATGTTTTGGAGATTCTTTGACAT
The DNA here is from genome assembly GCF_059751285.1 of Brachycentrus maculatus. Classification (NCBI taxonomy): domain Eukaryota; kingdom Metazoa; phylum Arthropoda; class Insecta; order Trichoptera; family Brachycentridae; genus Brachycentrus; species Brachycentrus maculatus. The sequence goes on from NW_028280872.1 coordinate 799,312, forward strand.
CATGTTTATGTATGGAGGTTGGTATTTTTACATCAATGTCACCCTTTGACAATTTTCGGTCAGGAGTATGATCTGCACTTTGAAATGTTGGAGTAGATATATTTGATGGCTCTGGAGATTTTGAATCAACCTTGTGATCATCCTCTTCAGGCACATCCTTGGTTACTTTACTCGGACTATGCAGATCACCAGTAATTACAGGTGATTTCGCGGGAGACAGATGGTAATCGTCATTTTCAGATACAGGTGACACAGGTTTGGACGATTTCTGAGATTTATCATCGGGAATATCGTCTTTCGGAACCTCTTCGTGTTTTGGAGATTCTTTGTCATCATGTTTATGAATGGAGGTTGTCAATTTTACATCAATGTCACCTTTTGACAATTTTTGGTCAGGAGTATAATCTGCACTTTGAACAGGGGAAGATATACCAGATGGCTCTGGTGATTTTGATTCGATCTTGTGATCATCCTTTTCAGGCACATCCTTAGTTACTTTACTTGGACTATGCAGGTCATCAGTAACCACAGGTGATTTTGCGGGAGACAGATGTTTATCGTCCTTTTCAGATACAGGTGACGCGGCTTTGGACGATTTCTGAGATTTGTCATCGGTAATGTCTTCTTTTGGAACTTCTTCATGTTTTTGAGAATCTTCGTCATCGTGTTTTCCTATCAAGGTTTGTATTTTTATATCAACCTCACCCTTTGACAATTTTCGGTCAGAAGTATGATCTTCACTTTGAACAGGAGAAGATATACCAGATAGTTCTGGTGATTTTGATTCAACCATGTGATCATCCATAGTTACTTTACTCAAACTATGCAGGTCATCAGCAACTAAAGGCGATTTCGCGGGAGTCAGATGTTTATCGTCCTTTTCAGATACAGGTGACACAGCTTTGGACAATTTCTGAGATTCGTCTTCGGAAATATCGTCTTTTGGAACCTCTTCGTGTTTTGGAGATTCTTTGTCATCATTTTTAAGAATGGAGGTTGTCAATTTTACATCAATGTCACCTTTTGACAATTTTTGGTCAGGAGTATAATCTGCACTTTGAACAGGGGAAGATATACCAGATGGCTCTGGTGATTTTGATTCGATCTTGTGATCATCCTTTTCAGGCACATCCTTAGTTACTTTACTCGGACTATGCAGGTCATCAGTAACCACAGGTGATTTCGCGAGAGACAGATGTTTATCGTCCTTTTCAGATATAGGTGACACGGCTTTGGACGATTTCTGAGATTTGTCATCGGGAATATCGTCTTTTGGAACCTCTTCGTATTTTGGAGATTCTTTGTCATCATGTTTATGTATGGACGTTGGTATTTTTACATCAATGTCACCTGTTGACAATTTTCGGTCAGGAGTGTGATCTTCACTATGAACAGGGGAAGATATACCAGATGGCTCTGGTGATTTTGATTCGATCTTGTGATCGTCCTTTTCAGGCACATCCTTAGTTACTTTACTTGGACTATGCAGGTCATCAGCAACTAAAGAAGATTTTACGGGAGTCAGATGTTTATCGTCTTTTTCAGATACAGGTGACACAGCTTTGGACGATTTCTGAGATTTGTCTTCGGGAATATCGTCTTTTGGAACCTCTTCGTGTTTTGGAGATTCTTTGTCATCATGTTTATGTATGGACGTTGGCATTTTTACATCAATGTCACCTTTTGACAATTTTAGGTCAGGAGTGTGATCTTCACCATGAACAGGGGAAGATATACCAGATGGCTCTGGTGATTTTGATTCGATCTTGTGATCATCCTTTTCAGGCACATCCTTAGTTACTTTACTTGGACCATGCAGGTCATCAGTAACCACAGGTGATTTCGCGGGAGACAGATGTTTATCGTCCTTTTCAGATATAGGTGACACGGCTTTGGACGATTTCTGAGATTTGTCATCGGGAATATCGTCTTTTGGAACCTCTTCGTGTTTTGGAGATTCTTTGTCATCATGTTTATGTATGGACGTTGGTATTTTTACATCAATGTCACCTGTTGACAATTTTCGGTCAGGAGTGTGATCATCACTATGAACAGGAGAAGATATACCAGATGGCTCTGGTGATTTTGATTCGATCTTGTGATCGTCCTTTTCAGGCACATCCTTAGTTACTTTACTTGGACTATGCAGGTCATCAGCAACTAAAGAAGATTTCACGGGAGTCAGATGTTTATCGTCTTTTTCAGATACAGGTGACACAGCTTTGGACGATTTCTGAGATTTGTCTTCGGAAATATCGTCTTTTGGAACCTCTTCGTGTTTTGGAGATTCTTTGTCATCATGTTTATGTATGGACGTTGGTATTTTTACATCAATGTCACCTTTTGACAATTTTCGGTCAGGAGTGTGATCTTCCCTATGAACAGGGGAAGATATACCAGATGGCTCTGGTGATTTTGATTCGATCTTGTGATCGTCCTTTTCAGGCACATCCTTAGTTACTTTACTTGGACTATGCAGGTCATCAGCAACTAAAGAAGATTTCACGGGAGTCAGATGTTTATCGTCCTTTTCAGATACAGGTGACACAGCTTTGGACAATTTCTGAGATTCGTCTTCGGAAATATCGTCTTTTGGAACCTCTTCGTGTTTTGGAGATTCTTTGTCATCATTTTTAAGAATGGAGGTTGTCAATTTTACATCAATGTCACCTTTTGACAATTTTTGGTCAGGAGTATAATCTGCACTTTGAACAGGGGAAGATATACCAGATGGCTCTGGTGATTTTGATTCGATCTTGTGATCATCCTTTTCAGGCACATCCTTAGTTACTTTACTTGGACTATGCAGGTCATCAGCAACTAAAGAAGATTTCACGGGAGTCAGATGTTTATCGTCTTTTTCAGATACAGGTGACACAGCTTTGGACGATTTCTGAGATTTGTCTTCGGAAATATCGTCTTTTGGAACCTCTTCGTGTTTTGGAGATTCTTTGTCATCATGTTTATGTATGGACGTTGGTATTTTTACATCAATGTCACCTTTTGACAATTTTCGGTCAGGAGTGTGATCTTCCCTATGAACAGGGGAAGATATACCAGATGGCTCTGGTGATTTTGATTCGATCTTGTGATCATCCTTTTCAGGCACATCCTTAGTTACTTTACTTGGACTATGCAGGTCATCAGTAACCACAGGTGATTTCGCGGGAGACAGATGTTTATCGTCCTTTTCAGATAGAGGTGATACGGCTTTGGACGATTTCTGTGATTTTCCATCGGGAATATCTTCATTCGGAACCTTTTCATGTTTTGGAGATTCTTTGTCGTCATGTTTATATATGGAGGTTGGTATTTTTACATCAATGTCACCTTTTGACAATTTTCGGTCAGGAGTATGATTTTCACTATGAGCAGGGGAACATATACCAGATGGCTCTGGTGATTTTGATTCGATTTCGTGATCATCCTTTTCAGGCACATCCTTAGTTACTTTATTCGGATTATGCAGGTCATCAGTAATCACAGGTGATTTCGCGGGAGACAGATGATTATCGTCCTTTTCAGATACAGGTGACACGGCTTTGGACGATTTCTGAAATTTGTCATTGGGAATATCGTCTTTCGGAACCTCTTCGTGTTTTGGAGATGCTTTGTCATCATGTTTATGTATGGAGGTTGTAAATTTTACATCAATGTCAGGAGTATGATCTGCACTATGAACAGGGGAAGATATACCAGATGGCTCTGGTGATTTTGATTCGATCTTGTGTTTATCCTTTTCAGGCACATCCTTAGTTACTTTACTCGAACTATGCAGGTCATCAGTAACCACAGGTGATTTCACAGGAGACAGATGGTGATCGTCCTTTTCAGATACAGGTGACACGGCTTTGGACGATTTCTGAGATTTATCATCGGGAATATCGTCTTTCGGAACCTCTTCGTGTTTGGGAGATTCTTTGTCATCATGTTTATGTATGGAGGTTGTAAATTTTATATCAATGTCAGGAGTATGATCTGCACTATGAACAGGGGAAGATATACCAGATGGCTCTGGTGATTTTGATTCGATCTTGTGATCATCCTTTTCATGTACATCCTTAGTTACTTTACTCGGACTTTGCAGGTCATCAGTAACCACAGGTGATTTCACGGGAGACAGATGTTTATCGTCCTTTTCAGATATAGGTGACACGGCTTTGGACGATTTCTGAGATTTGTCATCGGGAATATCGTCTTTCGGAACCTTTTCATGTTTCGGAGATTCTTTGTCGTCATGTTTATATATGGAGGTTGGTATTTTTACATCAATGTCACCTTTTGACAATTTTCGGTCAGGAGTATGATCTCTACTATGAACAGGTGAAGATATACCAGATGGCTCTGGTGATTTTGATTCGACCATGTGATCATCCTTTTCAGTTACATCCTTAGTTACTTTACTCAAACTATGCAGGTCATCAGCAACTAAAGAAGATTTCACGAGAGTCAGATGTTTATCGTCCTTTTCAGATACAGGTGACACAGCTTTGGACGATTTCTGAGATTTGTCTTCGGGAATATTGTCTTTTAGAACCTCTTCGTGTTTTGGAGATTCTTTGTCATCATGTTTATGTATGGACATTGGTATTTTTACATCAATGTCACCTGTTGACAATTTTCGGTCAGGAGTGTGATCTTCACTATGAACAGGGGAAGATATACCAGATGGCTCTGGTGATTTTGATTCGATCTTGTGATCATCCTTTTCAGGCACATCCTTAGTTACTTTACTCGGACTATGCAGGTCATCAGTAACCACAGGTGATTTCGCGGGAGACAGATGTTTATCGTCCTTTTCAGATACAGGTGACACGGCTTTGGACGATTTCTGAGATTTTTCATCGGGAATATCTTCTTTCGGAACCTTTTCATGTTTTGGAGATTCTTTGTCGTCATGTTTATATATGGAGGTTGGTATTTTTACATTAATGTCACCTTTTGACAATTTTCGGTCAGGAGTATGATCTTCACTATGAGCAGGGGAAGATATACCAGATGGCTCTGGTGATTTTGATTCGATTTTGTGATCATCCTTTTGAGGCACATCCTTAGTTACTTTACTCGGACTATGCAGGTCATCAGTAACCACAGGTGATTTCGCGGGAGACAGATGGTGATCGTCCTTTTCAGATACAGGTGAAACAGCTTTGGACGATTTGTCATCAGGCATGTCATCTCTTGGAACCTCTTCGTGTTTTGGAGAATCTTTGTCATCATGTTTACCTAATGAGGTTGATATTTTTATATCAACGTCACCCGTTGACAATTTTCGGTCAGGAGTATGAGCTGAACTATGAACTGTTGGGGTAGATATTTTTGATGGCTCTGGAGATTTTGAATGAACTTTGTAATCGTCCTCTTCAGGCACATCCTTAGTTACTTTACTCGGACTATGCAGGTCATCAGCAACTAAAGGAGATTTCGCGGGAGACAGATGTTTATCGTTCTTTTCAGATACAGGTGACACAGCTTTGGACGATTTCTGAGATTTGTCTTCGGGAATATCATCTTTTGGAACCTCTTCGTGTTTTGGAGATCCTTTGTCATCATGTTTATGTATGGAGGTTGGTATTTTTACATCAATGTCACCTTTTGACAATTTTCGGTCAGGAGTATGATCCTTACTATGAACAGGGGAAGATATACCAGATGGCTCTGGTGATTTTGATTCGATCTTGTGATCATCCTCTTCATGTACATCCTTAGTTACTTTACTCGGACTATGCAGGTCATCAGTAACCACACGTGATTTCACGGGTGACAGATGGTGATCGTCTTTTTCAGATACAGGTGACACAGCTTTGGACGATTTCAGAGATTTGTCCTCGGGAATGTCATCTTTTGGAACTTCTTCATGTTTTGGAGAATCTTTGTCATCGTGTTTTCCTATCGAGGTTGGTATTTTTATATCAACGTCACTTTTCGACAATTTTCGGTCAGGAGTATGATCTTCACTTTGAACAGGAGAAGATATACCAGATAGCTCTGGTGATTTTGATTCGACCATGTGATCATCCTTTTCAGGCACATCCATGGTTACTTTACTCAAACTATGCAGGTCATCAGCAACTAAAGGAGATTTCGCGGGAGTCAGATGTTTATCGTCCTTTTCAGATACAGGTGACACAGCTTTGGACGATTTCAGAGATTTGTCCTCGGGAATGTCATCTTTTGGAACTTCTTCATGTTTTGGAGAATCTTTGTCGTCGTGTTTTCCTATCGAGGTTGGTATCTTTATATCAACGTCACTCTTCGACAATTTTCGGTCAGGAGTATGATCTTCACTTTGAACAGGAGAAGATATACCAGATAGCTCTGGTGATTTTGATTCGACCGTGTGATCATCCTTTTCAGGCACATCCTTGGTTACTTTACTGAAACTATGCAGGTCATCAGCAACTAAAGGAGATTTCGCGGGAGTCAGATGTTTATCGTCCTTTTCAGATACAGGTGACACAGCTTTGGACGATTTCAGAGATTTGTCCTCGGGAATGTCATCTTTTGAAACTTCTTCGTGTTTTGGAGAATCTTTGTCATCGTGTTTACCAATCGAGGTTGGTATTTTTATATCAATGTCACCCGTTGACAATTTTCGGTCAGGAGTATGATCTTCACTTTGAACAGGGGAAGATATACTAGATGGCTCTGGTGATTTTGATTCGATCTTGTGACCATCCTTTTCAGGCACATCCTTAGTTACTTTACTAGGACTATGCAGGTCATCAGTAACCACAGGTGATTTCACGGGAGACAGATGGTGATCGTCCTTTTCAGATACAGGTATTTTTATATCAACGTCACCCGTTGACAATTTTCGGTCAGGAGTATGAGCTGAACTATGAACTGTTGGGGTAGATATTTTTGATGGCTCTGGAGATTTTGAATGAACTTTGTAATCGTCCTCTTCAGGCACATCCTTAGTTACTTTACTTGGAATATGCAGGTCATCAGTAACCACAGGTGATTTCGTGGGAGTCAGATGTTTATCGTCCTTTTCAGATACAGGTGACACAGCTTTGGACGATTTCTGAGAATTGTCATCGGGAATATCGTCTTTCGGAACCTCTTCATGTTTTGGAGAATCTTTGTCATCACGTGTACCTATCGAGGTGGGTATATTTATATTAACGTCACCCTTTGACAATTTTCGGTCAGGAGTATGAGCTGCACTATGAACTTTTGGGGTAGATATATCTGATGGCTCTGGTGATTTTGATTCGATCGTGTGATCACCCTTTTCAGGTACTTCCTTAATTGCTTTACTCGGACTGTGCAGGTCATCAGCAACTATAGGAGATTTCGCGGGAGACAGATGTTTATCGTCCTTTTCAGGTACAGGTGATACAGCATTGGGTGATTTCTGAGATTTGTCATCGGGAATATCGTCTTTTGGAACCTCTTCGTGTTTTGGAGATTCTTTGTCATCATGTTTATGTATGGAGGTTGGTATTTTTACATCAATATCACCCTTTGAAAATTTTCGGTCAGGAGTGTGATCTGCACTATGAACTGTTCTGGTAGATATAACTAATGGCTCTGGTGATTTTGATTCGATCTTTTGATCATCCTTTTCAGGCATATCCTTTGTTACTTTACTTGGACTATGCAGGTCATCAGTAACCACTGGAGATTTCGCGGGAGACAGATGTTTACCGTCCTTTTCAGATACTGGTGACACAGCTTTGGATGACGTTTGAGATTTTTCATCAGGTTTATCGTCTTTTGGAGCATCTTTGTGTTTCGAAAAGATCATATCATCACTCTCATCCAGCAAGGTTGGCATTCTTACATCAATGTTATCCTTTGACAATTTTCTTTCAGGAGTGTGATAAATTTTATCAACCGATGAGGTAGATATACCTGATGGCTCTGGTGATTTCGATTCAACCTTGTAATCATCCTTTTCAGGCACTTCCTTGGACATTTTAAGCGAACCATGCAGGTCGTCAGTTACCATAGGTGATTTTGCCGGAGAGGGATGTGTATCGTCCATTTCAGGTACAGGTGACACGGCTTTGGACGATTTCTGAGATTTTCCATCAGGAATATCGTCTTTTGGAATGTCTTCATGCCTTGGCGAATCTTTGTCATCATGTTTATCTATCAAAGTTGGTATTTTAAATTTATCGTCACCTCTGGACAATTTCCGTTCTGGAGTTTGCTCCTCTGTATAAACCGCTGGGGTAGATATACCTGATGGCTCTGGTGATTTAGATTTGGCCATGTGATCATCCTTTTCTGGCACTTCCTTAGACATTTTACTCGGACTATGCAGGTCGTCAGTTACCACAGTTGATTCTGCGGGAGACGGATGTTTATCGTCCTTTTCAGATACGGGTGACACAGCTCTAGACGATTTTTGAGATTTTTCATCAAGAATCTCATCTTTTTGAACTTCTCCATGCTTTGGAGAATGTTGGTCATCATGTTTATCTATCGATGTTTTTATCTTTATATCAACGTCACCCCTGGACAATTTCTGTTCTGGAGTTTGTTCTGCTGTATGAACTGTTGGGGTAGATATACCAGATGGCTCTGGTGATTTCGATTCGAATTTGTGATTATCCTTTTCAGGCAATTCTTTAAACATTTTATTCGGACTATGCAGGTCTTCAGTGACCATAGTTGATCTTGTGGGAGACGGATGTTTATCTTCAATCTCAGATAGAGGTGATACAAGTTTAGATGATTTCTGAGATTTGTCGTCAGGAGTATAGTCATGTGTTACGTCTTTTGAAAAATCTTTATCATCATGCTTATCTATCTCTACATCAACGTCATCTCTTGACAATTTCCGTTCTGATGTAACTGATGACTCTGGGGATTTAGATTCATCTTTTTCATGTTCGTCTTTATACATTTTACTCGGACTATGCAGATCTTTAGTGACCATATGCGATTTCAGGGAAGACGATTGTTTTTCGTCCTTTTCAGATACAGGTGACTCAGTTTTCGACGGCTCCTTAGTTTTGTCATCAGGAATGTCGTGCGCTATCATATCTTCATATTTCATAGATTCTTCGGAATCATGTTTATCATGCACAGTTGATAGTTTTGCATTAATTGTGCTCTTTGAGGATTTCTGTTCTACAGTATGATCAATTGTATGTTCCTTTGTTATTTCTTGTTTTGAAGAGTGTTCAAATATTTCTGTTTGTTTATTTTTTGATTTTGTTACTGATCGTATACTTGAATCTAAAGATTCTTCGTCGCTTTGTACAATAGATTTATCACTTTCTTCAATTTCTTCCCTTTCTTCAGTTGAATATTTTTTAATCGTTTCACTGTCAGAATATATTTCTTGAATGCTTTGTGTCGTTATTTCTTTTTCTGTTGATTGGGTAGTCTTTTGTTCGTTGTCCAAGACTGACATTCGAGCAAATATTTTATCGGTAAGTTTTTCCTCTGAAGTGTGATAATCATCTTTAGATAAAATATTTATTTCTTGCTCCATAGATGTAGATACCGCAGAAGTATCTCTTTTTGTATTTTTTTTTTCATCCTTTTCAACGCAAATTTCGTTAGACTTGGTTGCTATCTGAGCTGGTGAAAACTGAATGCTTCCTTTGGAGCATATTTCTATCTCATGTCCACCATCTTCACTGCTTGCGGTTACAAGCATTCTTTGAACTGTTTTGGAATCATCTTTTGTATTTTTTTCTTCATTGAAATTGTCTTCACATGTATCAATATCTTTTTCTTCATGAACGTTGATTTGTTTTTCTTTGGAAATGGGAGATTCGAGTCGAACAATTGTGGTTGGACTTGATTTTCCAGATAGTATTTCCGGTATTATTTCTTCTAAGCTTTTATCGGATTTTAAAACTTCTGCTACATTGGCAACAATTTTTTCTACGTCTATTTCAGATCTTAAATTGGTTTCACTTAACTCCGTTGTTTTTGATGTATAAGTTGTTTTTTCAAAAACTGATTCATCAAAAGATTTTTTTTCTATATTGGTTAAATTTTCTAATGAATCTTCCATGAAATTTTTTAAGTCTTCACTATCTTCAGGAATTTTTTGAAGTGGAGAATCATTTATTTCTTTATCTTCAATACCTTCAGGAATACTTGGTATTTTGTCAGCAGTAGAGTGAAAATCTTCGAAATGGAGATCTTCTTTAATTGGTGAGTCTACTGTTGTAATATGAGTTTCACGCAGTTCCGTTGTGTATGGTTGATATTCGTAATCCATGTAATTGTTTTGCATTTCTTTATTTAGTTTCATATATTCTTCATCCGAAAGACCAGTTTGTTTTTGGGGTATTGAGATACTATGAGGAAAAGCGGGAGACTCAGGGGCAGATCCAGGAGTTACCGTGACAACTTCAGCATGTGATGCATGTTGTAACATTTTGACCACTAATTCTTCCTCAACACCTTTATCAACGTACAAATCACTGGAAATTTCACCTTCTAACTTGATGGGAGGTTGAATATTTTTTAGAAAATCTAATTCTGGTTTTTTTCTATCTTGTAGACTATCAGAAAATTCTTCATCCTTAGATATTTTTGCTGATCGATCATCTTTATCATTTTCTTTTGTCACAAAACTGGATTTGGAACTAGCATCATCAATCCTAAACTTTTCCTCTTTTTTCTTCTCAGAATATCCATCAAATGAGTCATAATCAACTTCTTCATGAACGGGCAAATCAGCGACTTCATCGGGAGTCTTGACGACATCTCTAATTGGTTGTGTTTCAAATTGGCTGCTTCCAATTATCGATTGCGGGAATGGTTCCAAAGTAGTAGGTGGAAGAACTACATGGCGTTCTTTTTCCATTTTTTCTTCTTTTACGTGTTTTTCCTCGATAATTTTGTCTTCTTTAATTTCATCTAATGGTATCCTTTCATCTTCAGGTAAAGTTGGAGCTGTTGTTGTAGCTCCAGATTCCATAGTCGTGGAAAACTTTTCTTGAGATTCAACCATTATATTTGGTTCCGTAAATATTCTTGGCTTCTCTTCTAAATCTTCTTTACTGTCTGTTATTTTCTTTTCACTACTACCTTCTCCCTTTTCCTCAATGCTTGTTGATGATTCTTTACATAACTCAGGCACATTAGATCGTTCTTCTTTTGTGTCAATTTCTCGCAAATGTTCGGATTGCTTCTGTATAATTGATGTAGCAGAAGTTATAATACTTTCTAATTGTTCTTCCAACTGCTCTTTGTGTTCTGGAGTCATGGATTTTCTTTGTATCCCATTGACTTCATAGGACTTTGCTTCCTCTTCAGTATCAGTAGTTTCTTTTGATATATCTCCTTTTTCTATTTCAAGATTTTCGTTTGTGATTTTCGTAATCAGATCATTTATCTTCTTTTTTTCCGATTCGTGGGAATCTCTAATATGTTTTTGCAATTCTTCTTCATTAGTATGACTACTATCAGGTTCGTTTATTGAATCTTCAGTGTACTGATCCACTTCCTCTTTTTCAATAATAAGATATTCTTCTTCAAACTCACCTTCAACTGTTGTTTCTGTTTTAGCGTCATCACCCATTCTTTCAATATCTGACTCGAGTGTATATTCAATTTTTTCTTCAGCTTCGCTATCTCTATTAAAAACTGCCTCGATTTCTCGAACTATTTCTTGTTCTTCACGTAATTCATCTAACTCTTGTTGTTTCACATCGTCTATTGATTTTGAGCTATCATCATCAATTTTTTTGTCTAAAAAGGATGGAATAGCTATATCTCTCGTAACCTTCTCCTCTTTTTTTACTTTTCGTTTGACTGGTTTTTCTTTTTCAGGTTTCGTAGATTTTATTAATCGGCTAGGACTGCTTATTAATTTTAAACTTTTTATAGGTGATGAAATTGGCTTGGGCCTTCGTGATATTGGTTCTCTTTTTGGTTTAGTTGTATCTTTTTTATCTGCAGATTTTAAAATATCTCTTTTTGGAGAAGCCGATTTAACTTTTGATTCTAATACCTTTCGATTATTAGCCTCTTTTGTACTTTTTGCCGGAGTGCTGCCAGGGCTAGTTTTCTTCATACGATGTAATATTTTAGGTTTCAACGTTTCCTTGTCTTTAACTTGTTGAGTGTCAACTTTGTTGTCGGTTATCTTTTTTGGACTAGTTGGAGATGATTTTACACTTTCCGTAGTTTTGTCGGATGAAAGAGTCGACTTTCTTTCTGTTGATTTGGTCACAGTTCGAGAAATACTTCTAGATCTTGCGATTGAAAGATTTGTGTCTATTTTGGATTTGTGCTCACTTTTTTTCCGTATTAATTTGTTTTCAGTTTTATCTACATCTTTTATTTTCAATTCAATTTGCCTTACACCCTGTTCCTCTTCTTTTTTTACTACTTCAGACTTCTTTTTCTCTTTTTTGTCATTAAAAATATCACTTACGTCAATTTTTTTATTTTTCTTGTCGATTAGATTTTTATTTTCCTTTCGCCGTTTCTCGGATATTTTTTTATCATTCATTAAATCAGAGATACTTTCAGTCTTCTTACTTTCAGTCTTAATTTTTTTTTCTGATATTATTCTATTCTTGTTTTGGGAGGTAACTATTGTTGATGAAGATTTAGATATTACTTTACTCTCCACTTTTTTGCTTTCTTCATTTAATTCTTGTTCCTTTTCAGTGCGAAGTTTATTGTCAGTAATTTCTTTAATAATATCGTCTTTTTCTTTCACAGTGTCTACGTTAATATTTTTATCACCTGTTGATATTTTATCTACTTGGTCTTTATTAGATATAATTTTTTGAGTTTCATTACTTATAGATTTTTCCGATATAATTTGTTTTTCCGCAACCCTTTGTTCCTTTTCAATGGACGATTTATGAATGGTTTTGGTCGAGGAAGTTTCGGAAGTGACCTTTTCTTGCGTTTGTCTGGCGTGTGTCGTTTGTCTGTACGTTTTCAATGTGGGTGCTACGGGGGTTATAGACTTGGCGGTACAGGTAGGGTATCTCATAAATTCCAAATGCTTTATTCGTTCCAAGCCTTCGAAAATTTTGTGTTGAGGCGTGCTTCCCGGGAACATGATCCTGGTAATGGTGTCGTTCGGGTTCGCAGGCTGCCACACGAGGAGGGCACATATTGATATCATATTTTGAACTGGAAACGTAAATTCCTTCGAGTTACTTCTACTCGAAAAAAGTTTTTGGTCATTATTATGCCATTTTTGTAAGAAATCCTTTACATATTTTGAATCTTTCGATGGGTTGAGCACATACATGTCCAATGTACCTGAGAAAGGGAGAAAGGTGATTAGTTTATACTAACGAGTGCAATCAATATTGCTAATAATTGTCCTTCTGAGAATTTAAAGATTGGAAACAATGTACAAATACACTTTAGTGTGAAACAACAATTGATTCAAAAATATTAAATTTTAAGCATATTTTTCAAATGTTTTATATATTGTATTTTTAAGCACATATTTTATTTTTTATTTTTAAGTGTATTTTATTTTAACCTTACTTTGCCATTAGCCTTCGATACAACTGCTGACAACCACACTATTCAATTCTTGAAACTTCTAGACATTAATATTCTCAGTGCTTAACTTCACTAGAGACATCTATGGAGCAGAAACATTTTCATTTACATGTGAGGTCCGATTCCTAAATTATATTCACATACTTGGGAAACGCTACAAAATATCATTTTGAGTAGAAAATAGAATTTGAATAGTGTGGTTGTCAATCATGTGTAGAATTGGTGAATGTCACTGGTGTGTAAAGTGATCATTTAAACTAGCCGATGAGGGTCGTAAGCCCCGTGAATGCCCAGACTAACATATTATTCTTCATTTATGTTGAGACTTAAAAAAAAATATGATAAATAATATTTATGCAATGCACAATAACATTTAGGATATAGTTTTTGGTAAGGGAATGTTATTAATTATGAGTATTTTAATATTTTAATGTTTTAGACTTTAATAAACCCTGAAGATGACAAGGTTTTTGTCGAAACCGTTAGGTTAAACTGTACTAATAATAAAAAGTTGTTTCATTTTATAAAGTTCATAAAATGTGCCACAAATTATTTGCGAAAAACATTCAATAAATATTAGTGTCTTACCATGTCCAACTTTGTGATAGAGGTTGATTGGTTCGGAATCTCTATAGCAGGGTTGAGGCTTCAGGTTGATCCCTCTCAAATTCGCCATCATATCGTGGCCTTCCTGTAGAAGGCTCACGAGGAGAGGGTCCCGGCTCGACTCCCCGTCGGAGCTCAATTGATTTCTTCGTTCCTGGAATTAAGATTAACAAGCGAAAAAATCGATTAAATGTTTCAAATAATAGTCGATAGAAATAAATTGCCAAAAATAATTAAGCGTTTCGCCGCTTCCCGCAGAAGTAATCAGAGAGAATAGAACGCCACATCGATGTGTCAAATTTGCAAACAATCTTCGTCTCTTCCATATATCTTCTCATACATACATTGCTATAATTCCGATTCCTGACCTGACCACTTTCAAGTATGTATTTGAAATACTTAGTCGAAATATATCGAAACACTCGTCACAATAGATTTTATCAAATACCGGTATTTATCAAGTAAAAATTTAATAAAAAATGGATAGATATTACCACAAAGTGACTGCCGAATCAATTAATGAAACAAAAATTTCTTAAACACAAATTAAAAAAAATCACATTTTGGAAGCGAATTGTAAATTAAATTAATTAAAAAAAAAAAACTATTTTTGATGTATGAATTTAAAAATATATAAATTGAACACTTCACGTCTTCACAGTACGACTTTCTGACCGCTTCTGAAACGGTTTCATATACCACATATTTCTCGATTACAAAACAACAAGGATATCGGGTTCCATCTGGAATTTAAAGAGAATATAAATTCCCTATTAATTTTATTATATTTACTTTTAAAATATTTAAAAACAGTTTTAAAACAATTTAAGCATTTTCGCTCTCTTTTCATCCTGTATCATTCCATAGCAAATTGTACGAATCTATAATATAAATTAAACGGAATTAAAAATGTTTACAAAAACGAAAAAAGTGATATTTTTTTAATCGTTTACTAAGTATGGGTAAGGCTTTAGAAATTTTAGAGAACAATTCTATTATAATTGTTATATTAGTTCTAGTTTAAATTTGTAAATACAGGTAACCGTCATGGATGTTCTTATTTAAAAAAATATATATTTCCTATCTAGGTTGAATTTTATTTTAAAAATCCAATTAAATAAAATGGTCTAAATGAGATTTAGATTTTGAGTGTGTCCAAATATTCAAAATATTGAAAATAAATTAACTGGTTGAATTATAAGGTAAAATAAAAATGAAAAGGATATTTTCTAGCGTTTCTCGTGTATGTTACATTGAGGATTCGGATCATCCAGAATTCGGACCTCACAAACAAATTAAAGAGTTTCTGCTCAGTAAAAAAGCTCCTTTCATCTCACCATAGATGTCTCTAGTGAAATTCTAGTGAATTCAAACACTATTCGAATTTGAACAATATATTATATATATGTAGAAGTTCCAAGAATTAGAGTAATGTGGTTGTCAATCATGGGTAGATTTGTTGAATGTTACACGTGTGTAAAGTGGTCACTGAAACCAGCCTATGACGGTCGTAGGCCCCGTAAATGCCCAGACTTCCATATTCTTCTTCATCTAGGTTGAGATGTCAAAAAATAAATGAGATTAATAATATTTATTTTATTTTATTATTATTATTTTATATAAGGTTATTTGAGCTGCCCTGAAAACTTGTATATGGTAATTGCAAAATAAAAGGGTTTGAATTACATATCGTCAGTCATTGGATGAAGGTATTTGCGTATAATTTACGCATTCTGATCACCATTGAACATGATCAGGTTTAAGTATTAAAAAAAAAAACATAATCAATAACGCGATACTCTGTGCTTCTCAAACCGTGGGTCCTGATCCATCAAGGGGTAGTGAGCAAATTAGACAAACAAAGTCTTTTTATTTCTCAAAATAATATATCAATATGATTCACAAAGTTAATACTTTCAATATTCAAAATAGCAAATTAGAATTGGTACCAGGACTCCATTGTGTACTGCCAGTTAAGCTTTCGCTCGTAGATTTTTATTTGTAGTCATTATTTTAAAAAAAATTTTGGTAGATGTTTTATCCGATCAGAAGAATAATAAATTCATTATCTAAGAAAAACTAATTAACTAACCATCACGCCGGTTCCCCGCAGGGGTAGGCAGAGAGAATATAAGGCCACACCGATCTGTTTTTGCACATAATCCACTTCCACATTCTCGCATCTCCTCATACAAACGTGCCGATTATTTCGACTCAGACTTTCAAGTATGTATTAATATTTGATTTCTTTGGTCTTGAGCTGCTTCTATTACCAACTACATTCGCCTCATAGATTTGTTTAACTATACTTTCTGCACTCATTCGATCCACATGCCCAAACCATCTCAACACACCTTTCTTAATTTTGTCGAAAATGCTTGTCTCGGCCTTGTATTCTTTTCTTATTTATACACGTATGTTTATATTTTTTTGTTTTTTTTTTGACATATACTATTTCTGTGAGCCTAAGCAGCTTATTAATAAAAATAGGCATCAAATTAAGGTAGAGTGGGTTTGAACCCAGAAACTTTGACTCAAGCGTCCGCAATACTAACTACAGAACCACAGCCCGAAAATTTTGTATTACCAGGAGCGCATGCTTTGAAAAGTTACTTTACCTGCAAATTGCAGAAGAAGTGTCCCAACTGTGGGTACACCGGCGCATCGCGCTTGCGGCTTATGACCGAGCTCAGACCGCGTCCGGAGCAGTTGTTCAATCTGGTCAGAAGTACGGCGTCGACTCTGTCCAGGTGACGCACGAAGTCCCAAAAGCAGGCTTTGCGGGTGAAACCGCCGTCGACTGTAACAGGATAACAGAAAACATGCATGCATTTGAAATGAGATCACTGTTTTGTAGGAAGCTGTAGGAAAAAAATCAGTTTCATTAGTAACACCTAACCGATTTTTAACAGAGAAATTTATCACTATAGTTGTAATGGCCTTGCCATCGACTGTAACAAGACACCAGAAAACCTATTTTGAAATGAGATCGTTGTTTTGTAGGAAGCTGTAGGAAAAATCATGATTGTAATGGCCCTATCACCGACTGTAATAGGAGAACAGAAAACGTATTTTGAAATGAGATCACTATTTGTAGGATGCTGCAGGAAAAATTAAGTTTCATTATCAGCACCTAAGCGATTTTTAACCAAGAAATTCATCATCATAATTATGATAGCCCTGCCGTCTGCTTTTTACACTCTTACCAACTCTTCTTAAAATTTATCAAGGGACTTGTCATTTGATCTTTCTAATATCTTAACAAGTTCGGTCACATACATACTAATAAATCGCTTTGCTTATCATCAGCTATATAAGGGTAGTCTCCCCTAAATCAGTTATTCGTAATTCACAAGAGACGCGGTGTAACTTCATGACAGTGCTGATTTGGATCATATGAGTATTGACCGCTGAATTGTTTGTTTTTAAATAAACAAATGTGGAGGTCCTCAATCCCGTATTAAATCAAATGAAATCATGAAATCGCACCAAAACGTAACAATTTTACAAGCTAAAATTCCTGATTACTTAAAATCATTTTTATATAATTTATTTATTTATTTATTTTATTTTCATAATACATAGATACATTCAATATACATATTCATTTCATATATACATTTATTATACGTATTACGGCTCTTTAGGCATGGCCTGTGTTGAGCCGAATACTAACATGGTAATACAAAATTTATATTTTTTTTTATTTTTTATTTTTTAATAATATTTTTTTAACTATTAGATTATAAACATAACATACAGGAGATACAAAAATAATTTATTGTTTAAAGGTTTTTCAATATGATAATTACACCTGGACTTTAATTAATTCACTTTCTACCTTGTCCCTTCCAATGCTAAGCAACCATCGGCGGACACTGTTCTTAAAGACCTGATCACTCCTGGAAATCTTAATGGTTACGGGCAGCAAATTAAATATTTTTGGAGCAAGGAATGAAAATTTTTTTTGAGCAAAACTTGTTTTAACGGCTGGGCCAATATAGTTTTTATTTAATGCTGCCCGGGTTCGAATAGTTTGTTGCGTTCTTACCTTTTCCATTTTATTCCAGAAGTGAATCAGTACTTCCTTGACAAACATTATTAATAATATAATAATATTATAATATTAGCATTGAATACATATTTTACAACTCAAATGTATTTTTCACAAAATCAGGTTTTAATCTGAGTAAATTTCTAAATATCTAAGAGTATATCAATCTTTAGTCTACTTTTGTCATTAGGTACAATTTTCTACAGGCTATATTCATCTTCGTACTTCGTATATTTTCTGAAAAAGGTTTTTCACCGAAGTCCTTCAGAGTTCTGAAACCTAAATAACACAAATAATACTACTCCAGGGAGTTGAAAGAGTGGAGAGATTCTCTAAAGTGTTTACATTCTCTATATCTCTTTCCATTATACTCGTATGTTTTCTTTCTCTGGCTTCTCTAAGTTTTCAAAACTACTCGTATTTGCCAGCCTCGCAATATAATAGAACATTAAGTGTAGAAGAAATAAAGCGAAAGAAAGATGAATCTTTGTAAGGAGTGACCTTTGTATCACTTTATTTTAAATAGATCAATAATTTTTTGAAGGTCAACAGAATTTACTCGTAACTGATATATTGAAGTCCTTCCATTGTTAAATTTAAGATAATTTTAATTTTTCAGTAATTTTTTCATCCGTTTTTATTTTTTTTGAACACAGATACTTAATGTGAAACTCAAAGGAAATACAATAGGTACGAAGTATTACTAAAAAAGTACATACACTGTTATCGAATACTAAAAACGCTATTTAGAAAGTAGAAAAAAAACCTTAAACACAAAGAAAAACATTTTGTTTTTCTTTGTGTTTGTGTCATCAGACAGTCAGTCAATCATTGATAATATTAAAAAAAAAAAATTATATTTATTTTTGTCCGCCTCCGTAGTGTAATGGTCAGCGTGCTCGGCTACCGTTCTGGAGGTCCCGGGTTCGATTCTCAGAGGGGGGTCAAATAAATAAAAGTGATTTTTTTCACTCAAATATTTATTCAATATTACCCTGGACTGGTACTCGAAGCGGAGGGCTGATCACCTTTCCTTCGTGTGTTAATGATGAAGATAACACTGCGTTTATATGATACAGTGCCCTATGCACTATTGGGGTGCGGATAAGGGTTCGAATGAATATATTTATATTATTCTTCTTATCATTTATTATTCTTTTCTTTTAATAAACATAATTAATTGTGCTGTTATTATATACAACGATAATTTTTATGGAGTTTGAGGCCCGCTAAAGAATAAAGGAATTAAGTATCGCCAAAGTAAATTAGAACCTAGAAATTCTGGGAATGGGTCCACGACGATAGCCATTAACCATGGCATCCTAAAATGTGGTTGTTAAATATTACATAAGAAATTAAAAGATTCATCTCGATAAACATATAAATTTTTATTTTAAAAGACCTTTTCAAAGGATAAATGTTTCACCTACTTTCAAAATCCGGCAGATCCAATTTTATAAGATTTAAAGATCTGAACGCCAATTGTGGGTTTTATTGTTTAAAATATTTATATACTTGAAAATCCAGCTAAAAAATATTTAATAACGTTGTATTTCAAATTCCGCTATATTCATGAAACATGCCTTCTGACCTATATCGGCCAATCAGAGAGCGGGGATAGGTCAAAAATTAAGATGACGTCATTATCGGTTTGTGTCTCGTGTTTTTTTTTAATACTGATTTTTTTTTTTTAAAAATTCTCTATTTCATAATTTTTAATCTAAAGATAGACAAATCTTTGAAACATAAATGTTACCCGGAGAATTTTGCATTTTTCGTAAAATCTGGATCTGGCGGATTTTGAAAGCAGGCGACGCAAATATCGATTTTATGAGAAATTAGTTATCTTTGCAGTAGTTGTAGTATTGTCGTCGAATATTAATTTGTATACTTTTTAAATACACTAATATTACTAGATAGAAATGTTTTTTACAAGATGTCTTTGTTCAATCCTTCTAACTCGAGATGCTGCAAAGGTAGCGTGTACGTTATAATTCAGAAAAGCTTAAAACTCCTATGGTGTTCGTATGAAACTTCTACGCGATATTAAAGTATAGAGAGTTCATGTATGTAACGGAAAACTCGCTTGTTCCATCATAATATTGAAGATGAGATACCAAAATTTTTCTAAGAAAAACGAGAAAACTTCTTACTAGTTTCACATCCAATTATTGGAGATGGAAAAATATTTCACTATAGGGAAAACTATTGGAAATAGAAAACATTTTGGATGATATGTTATCTTAATTTTTACTCTTTACATGATTTTTTTAAACTTAAGTAAATGAATAACAGTTTTATATAACTATCTGAAATTCGAATAAAGTGGAAGAATGTTTCAATCACATAATAATGGCTGTCTCAAATCTTCGTCTCAGAGACAGGATTTAATATATATTTTGCGTATTTAGAATATCAAGCATTCATCATTATAACTTGATAAGTAAATATATCCAAAGGTACATTAGAAAATAATTATTCATTTAATAATACAAATCGTAAAACATAAGTAATTTATATCGAAAAATGAAAATGTTAAATAGAGAAAATAAAATTTTAAGTGTACGAAATAAAGTTATATAAAGATGAAAATTTATAAAACAAAAGTTTGAAATGAGAATTTAAAAAATCTACGTTAACCCTGGATAACTAAACTGTTCTACGAGTGACGTATGTATTTACTAATCATTCGAAAAACTACTACATATAAATAAAACGTGAATAAATAAGACAATCAAAAACTTTTATCATCTTAAAAGTAATGGTAACATTCTTTAGGTTTAAAAGGTCACACAGTAATGAATTTTATTAAGTTTTATTTTCATTTTACACAGTAGGTACACGTGTTCATGTTGTACTCTTATATGTTATGGCTCTTTTTATAAAATATATGTATATATATATATAAGTAAAAAAAATATCATGGATACTTTATACCATATTAAATATATAATATTTTGCAATACGGTCTTTGTGTCTATATCACAAGACAATAAATGTAATTATAAAAGTAAATAATTATATTTTGTTTATTAAAAGCATTGATAATTTGTGGTATGGTAATAAAAGGAAATAGGTAATAAACTATTACTAAAAACGTTTGTTTCTTATGAGTCAAGAGTAATTCCTTTATATTCTTGATATACCGTAAATTTAAAACGAGAGGTTACAGCAGCGTCATCATGATCCTAGTTTTCAAACGAAGTTTTCGTTTTGCTGGTGTTGAGATAAATTTACGTAATACTTCACGAACCGCCTCGTGATTCAAGCGACCTCATCATCTCCTGGGAGTACCCTTTAATCATCTCATCCTAAGGACGTAATTAAAATAGCACCAGGACTTAAAAATAATGAGGAGAAGGTGAGAGGATATTGTCGCCATTTTGGGATCTTGGTATACATATCCCTTTATAATCTAATTTCCACTACGAAGGTAGATTTTGATGACTTTGACATACATGACATACAATCAACCTCTATATAATAAACCCTTAGTGCTAGAATCTTAATCAATTGGGTAGTTTTAAACAATATTTTTTTAAATTTAAGTTGATAACTATCACCACAAAGTGACTGCCGAATCAATAAATGACATGAGATAATTAGAATGATAATTTAATATATAATCGTCGGAAAACATGAATTTATCATTAATCTAACATAATCCTTATCTGAAAATTATTTTTTGCTCAACTTTGTTCTGCTATGTAATTGTATTATTTATTATTTTGACGTTAACATTGTGGAATAATAAGATAATTTAAATAAAATAAGAAACTTTATTAATGTTAACACAACTAGTTTCGAGAACTACAAATGTTCTCATCAACAAATGAATATACAAACTGGTGGCACTTGAAATTTTGACAAGGAGGCCCTAGACCATAAAATAATAAAATCGGAAACCTTTAGTTTTATGCATATAATAGGCTAAAGTCAAATATATATATATATATATATATATATATATATATATATATATATATATAAATATATATTTATATATATTTATATATATATATATATATTTATTATATATATATATATATATATATATATATATATATATATATATATATATATATATATATATATATATATATATATATATATATATATATATATATATATATATATATATATATATATATATATATATATATATATATATATATATATATATATATATATATATATATATATATATATATATATATATATATATATATATATATATATATATTTATATATATATATATATATATATATATATATATATATATAAATATATATATATATATATATATATATATATATATATATATATATATATATATATATATATATATATATATATATATATATATATATATATATATATATATATATATATATATTTAAAAAATAGTAAACTAGTCTTAAAAAATAGAATATCCGGGTAAAAAAAGCATGAGATTTACTTGAATGATACATAAAATTCCATTTTTTTCATACATAAGTAATGAAGAAAAAAAATATGTCATCAATTTTTTAATTTTTTTTTTACACCATATTTAATATACCACCACAAAACCATTATCCCTTTTAAAAACTGCCCAAACTAATCGTTTTATACGGGCAAACCCCTAAAAACTTTTTCCATTTAATCCTGCACCCGCTACGACAACGGATAATATGTTTCCACTTCACAGTCGACTGGTTCAATAATGGTCTACATTCGCTGAACTGACCTTCCACTTGTGCTCGAAGTGAAACCTTATCTTAACATTTAGATGTGGATTTAGATTAACGATGCGCAACATCCATTTTATTTTATTTTTCTTAGATTTTTTAGATTGTAAATCCAATTTTCACTTGATTCACGTTCTTTCAAACTATTTTGTTTGGCGATTGCGATGCGATGTAATGAATAAAATTTCATTACATTTAGAAAAAGCTAAGTAATTGTTACTGAATAATATTTTTTACACTAAGGTCAAAATTACATAGTAAAAAAATTATATTTATTATATCAGACACTGTATTATTCACTCTTGTCCAATTTGAAGGTTTCTCAACTTAATGAGAAACATCTATCGTTCTTTTTATGAAAGAAGATAGAAGTCTGAGAATCCCTGGGCTTATGACCTGGCATTATATTATATAAAGTGGAGTGTATTAAGTGATCGCTTAAGCCAGACGAATGTCAGGTCGTAAGCCATGGGATGCTCAGACTTTCATCTTCTTTGTAAAAAAGAACGACAAATGTTTTATAGCACGTTAAGACCCTTATAATATCAAAATTATATAGTTTATGTAATTATTCATACATGTATACATATAAACATATATTTTTATACATATAATATCATTTTTACTGAATTTGTTCTTTTCGTGTGTTGTTACTAACTGATATTCGTAAAGTTATTCGTAAATTTATTATTATATTTGACGTAAAACACACAATACTTAATTTAAAATAAGTAAAGCTTTGAATTCAATTCTTGCAAATACTTCTTTTAATTATATCGAAAAAAGAGTACGTTTTCTGTAAGTTAAATCATCATTTAAAGATTTGCTTTAATAAATCCCTAAAATCCATACCCCTCACTACCAGGAGTACATGGGACAAAAGAGCGACTCTACGGATATGCAATTTACGTAAGTAAACCTTATTAATAATTGGAGTGAGTACCTACCAAACAGTTCTATTATGTTTCAGTTAATTAATACCAGGGATACATAAGTTAGTAGGTAGCACATAGGTTACTTACCTAACATATTGAATCCATTGATTCCGAATAGGGCGGCATCTCCCTGCCCGCCCGGGAAAACGTACAGTGTGGGGTGGCTAAATCGGATATTGCCCACTATGTCACTCGACTCGAGCAACTGTTCAATGCTTGCGGGCACTAGGTAGGGCTCGACGTAAGCTGTAACAAAAGGAATAAACCATTTTAAGTCACGTTCAGCCGTATGCAGACCGGGTGAAAAGGAATCCGCTGTACCAGGAGCACAAAAGAGCGAGGAGTTTATTTGGGTAAGTTACTATGTAATGAAGTGCTTTAACATTGTAAAACTGCGCTTGTAAAAAATATTCATTATGTTTAGAATATCTCCAAAGCGAAAAGGGCTTCGTTAGCAATAATATTAGTACATGTACAGCAAAATAAAAGTTTAATTTAAAAAATAAAATAATAAATTAATTATAAAACAAACGTTAGAAAGGTAAACACCCCGGTTATTGTCACATTAAAAATATTGGTTAAGTTTAAACTTAACTATTCATGCCAGATATTGTCACCTTGGACAATTTATAATATAGAAATTGACATGCGAATTATCATTATTAAAATAACATATTTTTAACATCGGTATGTAAAAAGCTAAAAATATGGTGTATTACATTCATTAAAAAAAGTTTTACGTAGTCAGGAAAAAAACACTATAAAAGCAGTCTACATCTCAACAAGAAAACAAATTTTTCTATAGTCGTTGTTAATGCAGGCACATGAGGATGGGATATACAAATTTAAATATGTGCTCAGTATCAGATAATGTCCACATTTCAAATCAGTAGTGTCAATAATTGGGAAGAGGGTGATGTGTACAATACTCTGGTTTACCATTCTCAGAGTCACTGAACATGTTTTGAATGAATATACAAAGATGTAGAGATATTCATCGGATTACTGGCCAAATAACCAATTTGTATTACCAACAAACATAACTTACAAGTATAAGTCCCTCTCCAAGCACAAGAGCTCAGTCTCTTTATTGGAGAGAACGGCGTATAAATTTTAAGATTGTAAGTAGAAATGTTTAGAAAATGAATAATAATTATAAAAAAAAACTTTTGTAATCAAATGAAATAATTTTTTAAGAAAGTAAGTATTCAGTAATTTATCGCTGAGTACTGAATGTTTGCGTGGTACACATTTTCAAGTAGCCATAAAGACTTTTTATGAGTAAATCCAATACCCTTTTGCTGAACTTTCGTTGGTTTTCCCAATCCTCCAGCATATAAAAGCGATAAAGATGTGATAAAATGGTTACAGAATATTATCAAGATCGGCATTCAAAAGAAAACTGAATGAGGACAAATATTGAATATTTCCTTTGTGGTTTTTTTCAATGTTGTTGACAATGTAGTTTTATTTGTTAAAGGATGTTCTTGAGCACGCGTTGTTGTGGCTTAGTCTGGTTGAATGGAAAAAAAGTGAAAAGAGATAGCACACACGGCTAATTTTTAAATTTCACAATGTTTGTGAGTTATACAATATGAGTATTTTAGCAGTGACAAGAACACCATCCGCATTGGCAATGTTTAGTATTGCGTGTATTGCTATTTCACCCAACAGATGGCGGTGCCATTGAGACAAAAAAACTTTTAATCCATCACATTTAAAAACACCTATCGAAGGTATAATGTTTAAAGCAATCGGATGATAATTTGATAAGGTGATTGTTTGGTGCTGTTTTTTTTATGAAACAGGTTTTTTGATTGCAATGTCAGCGTTATTTGTTGAAATTAATAGCAACACGCTCTATACTAATCTTTGCTCATGGTGGACAGCATATTTTTTGACAGCTACTGTCACTTTTTCAATATTTTCGATTGCATTATATTTTTATAAATTAATTTATACTATTTCTTAAAATCTATTGTGGCAGGTCGGCTAACCAAATTTAAAACACAGTAAGGGACATTTTTTCGTAGTACGTTTTTTTTTGCATTTTTGGATCAAGTAGAATCTACTAAGTCCAAAAATGCAAAAAAAACGTACTACAAAAAAATGTCCCTTACTGTGTTTTAAATTTGGACAGCCGAGGTGTTTCAATGCATTCTGCATCATTTACAAACAACGTATAGTGTACACAGTGAATCTTAAATTAAAAATGGATAGATATTACCACGAAGTGACTGCCGAATCAATGAATTAAATTTTCATCGTTCACTAGAAATGTGTGCTTTCTGACTAATGACATTTCTTTTTAATTTAACTATTCTTATTTTTTTTCAACACAATGCATCTTTGAAAGCACTACAGTAAATGTGTGAGAATCCCTTATCCGTGGATTTACCTTGTATATATGAGCAGGGTGCAAAAAAATGAGAAAAAACTTGACTAATAAGCCACAGCTTTGTCGTGGTCGAGTACTAATAGTAAAAAAAAATAAACAAAAAATTAAATAAAAGTGTTTCTGCTCAATAAAAAGCTTATATTAAAAAAATATTATTTTGAGGAACAAAAAGACTTGTATTTAATTTCTGTTTTAATATATTTATATTTAATTTTTTTATTTCTAAAACTTCCAAATTATTAATTTGACTAGTTCTATTATTAAAATGTAAAATTTCTATCCCATCTTCAAAATTGAATGAATGATTATTTTATTTATTGTTTCGGCATTAACTTTGTGGTAAGACATGTTACAATGATTAAAGAAAACACTTCGTTTTTTACCATTTGAGTTTTATTAGACTACATGTTTCAGAAGTTAAACTTCCATCATTCAGGTCTGTATAATAACATTATACTGTTATTATACAGACCTGAATGATGGAAGTTTAACTTCTGAAACATGTAGTCTAATAAAACTCAAGTGGTAAAAAACGAAGTATCATTGAATGATTATTTGACAAGATGTGGTCCGCGAATTCCGAAAAATTGTTATTGTTAAGACATCTCATATGTTCCTTTATTCTAATGTGAAATGAACGAAACTAGTTGGTTGTTAATAAAAATGTGAGTGGATTAAAAAGTGTTTTCATTACTCAAAATAATAAATCACTATGATCCACAAAGTTAATGCTTTCAATATTCAAAAAATAAAAAAAATGAGTTTAAATCCGGATTTAATTTGACTCGAAATTGAGAGACTCGCAATGTCTTACAACATTTTGATATTTCGAAGTGTAATTGAGTTTAGCAAGTAGCGGGTGATGATTCACATTCATATGGTAATTGCACCTCGCTCTGGATTCTGGCTGCGCATAGCTCTGGCGGATATTTAGTTAGCGGAGCTATAGAACTGTAGATTCGTCTAGTTAGGTTAGTGGATGGCAAACAGAAACTCGTAGCTCATAGAAATTTAAATCAGAATAATGCTAGTATTATTTATATATGTATTTAAAGTTTATGTACAGATAAGATATCGCTCACTCCTTTCAAGAACGTCATAAATCAAAATACTTTTCAAAGAGTTTTCAGGAGAACGTTTTTAAGGTTTAAAAATAAAATGCAATGTATTAAAAATAAATATCAAGCCACTTATTGAACTTTTTAGTGTGCAACATATCTTTTTCGGTAAAATTTGAAGGTTTTTTCTCCATTTGAAAAATATTTAGTAAAAAAAAATAATTAAACTTAACCTTTTCTTAAAATGCAAAAACAACACTTTCTGCCCTGTAGCGGGTAAATAATGAGTTAAAAATATGCCGCTTTTTCTGGGATATAGTACATTTTCTGGGCATTCCGAAAACATGCGCAACTGGAAATTGATGATTTTTGATTTATGACGTTTTTGAAAGGAGCGAGCGATATACGAACCTATATTGGCGGGCTTATTGCTGAAAAACAATACTTCTGACAAACCAAAAAAAGACTAGTAATGTTGATCGAAACGTTTTTATATTTTGTATTTTAAAAGCATTGATAACTGTGTGGTATGGTAATAAAACACTCTCCTTATCATTACTCGTTCACATTGTGTAATATCACTTTGTAGACTGTGTAATCCACCATCAAGTCATTAAAATAAAGTTATTACGATTTGACATTTGTATACATTTGTATTTTTGACTGCAACAAAAACGGGCTCAGAGTGTCAGAAATGAAGACTTTAAGCAAAAGTCTACGAGATATGAGGAACACTATGATAAGAGAAATATGCGAGATCAAAGATGTCGTAAGATGAGGAAGGCAACGAAAAAGACAATGGTATGTGCATGTGAGGAGAATGGAACCATCCAGACACTCAAAAACCAACCTTCAACCCTGTTGAAAACAGGCCACAAGACATACACTAAACAGAAGAATTAGAAGAGATATTTACCAATAAATTTCTCAATGGCTTCGCATTTAGGATCCAGCACCTCGGGAGGGTTGATCCTAATGCGGCACTTTCTGGCAAAATACTTGTCCGGGAGCTTCTGCCACTCGGTGGTGGGCAGAGAGCAGTGTATGTCAATGGTAACGGAGTTCTCGTAAGCGCGGATCACGCGCTGTACCTCGTTCTCCTGTAGGGCGTCGCAGAAGTCCGCCAGCGAGAGGGTTCCATCCTGCGAATAAATAAGGAATTGTGATATACAAATATTTCCACATTCTTACACTGAATGTTCTCAATTGGTGAATAGGATCGTATGATGTCTACCAGCAAAAGAGGAAAAAATTAACGAACTGTGATATTAAAATATTTTTACAATGTTACGCTGAATATTCTCCATTGGTGAATGGGATCGTACCTATGATGTCTACTGGCAAAAGAGGAAAAAATTAACGAATTGTGTTATTCAACTATTTCCACTATGTAACATAAAACATTCTCCATTGGTGAATAGGATCATAAGATCGATGATAGAAAGTGTCCCTGATGTTTACCAGCGATAGATGTAAAAATTAATGAATAGCGATACTCAACTATGTCCTTTATGGTACACTGAATATTCTCCATTGACAAATAAAATCGTAAATTCGATGATAGAAAATACGTCTGCCACCGTAGGGCATCCCTAGAAAAAATTAACGAATTGTGATTTTCACCGATCCTCACTATGTTACACTGAATATTCTTCCATTGGCAAACATGATCGTAAGATTGATGATAGAAAGTGTATAGCTATAGAAAATCTTATATCATTTGAAAAAATTAACGAAAGTGATATTAAAGCAATTCTAATATGTAACACAAAATATTAAAAAAGAAGTTTGTTTTGATGAATAGGATTACAGGATCAAGGATTTAAAGCGTTTCTGAAGTCTGCTAACGAAAATATTTCATCCCTTGAAAACATTATACATTATACGGACATTATACTGTTATAGTCAGGCCTAGTATAGTCTGCGAGTCATACAGAGACAGGCAATATAATTGGAGACCAAGAGCATAAAAAAAATAATAAAAACGTTTTATGGCGATTAATACAACTCCAATGTATAAAATATCCTTACGCTATTCGTATTAGAAATTAACAACATGTGATATTTGATAATTTACTTGTTTACATCATTCAGTTGTGATGTTAAAAAATAAACATGAATTAATACACACTTTCATACTATGATAAGTCCGAGTTTTATTGGGCTGACTTCAAATTATACATATATTAAAAGCATCGTAAAAGATGACCAGAATATGACGGTGGCAAATGGCAGATAAAGTATACTTTTACATTGTACCATAAAACGAATCTTCGACTCGGCATATTACCAACAAGTTAAGTGGCATGTTTGACCCAAAGTTGTCATGAGTTTTTTTTATGTTTTATTTTTTATTTTATTTTTACTTTTATTTATTTCTTTAGTTAGCTACTATTATATTTAGTACATAAGATTATTTACACTTAATTTACATCCTATAAATAATATACATATATTTACATCTTCTTACAGTAAACAAAACATTTATTTTTAAATTCTTTCAGACTCTTTTCATTCTTCGTACATTCAGGCATCTCATCATACATTTCCAATCCCAGGTATTTAAAAAAAAAAATTCTTATTTTATCCTTATTTGTAGTAATATGTATACATGTCACATAATATTATGTTTAGCGAGTTATGTTTAAACTAAATATTCATAATATAAACTTGGGTGTTTTAAATTGTCTAACTAAAACTAACTAACCATCACGACGTTTCCCCACAGGGGTAGGCAGAGAGCATAGAAAGCCATACCACCCTGTG
Organism: Brachycentrus maculatus; assembly: GCF_059751285.1. Lineage (NCBI taxonomy): Eukaryota > Metazoa > Arthropoda > Insecta > Trichoptera > Brachycentridae > Brachycentrus > Brachycentrus maculatus. Next base: position 829,324 of record NW_028280872.1, read on the forward strand.
TTTACAAACATTATTTTCCTCTTCCACATTCATATATTTCCTCAAATATACCTGCCGATTATTTCGACTCCTGACCCGGCCACTTTCAAGTATTTGACATACCTGATTATGCCAAGTTTTCCTCGGTCCTTCTCTGTTTCTTTTATTACTACATTTGCCTAATAAATTTGTTTAACCGTTCTTTCCTCACTCATACGTTCCACATGTGCAAACCCTCTCAACAGACCTTTCTTAATTTTATCGATAATACTTATCTCAACCTTGAATTCTTTCCTCATTTCACCATTAGAACATCTATCATAGACGTTTTGCCGCGCATTCGCCTAAAAGATCGCATTTCGACCGCATCCAGTCTGCTTTCATCCTTCGTTATTTCGATTGGTACAAATACCGTAGACGCCCAGACATACACGTTTCCTACTTATCAAATATTACTACGCCTTATGAGATACGTACATATATCTACCATACAACCTTTTCCATATTAAAAAGGAACTGGAATATTCTGACCTTAATTTATTAATAGTCAAGTTAATTTTGCTATTTGAAATGTAATTGACAAAAGGAAATGAGTTTAAAGATCAGTAAACAGGTCAATACCAATAACTTCCAAGCTTAATTTCAAGATAATTAATCAATGACTTGGAAAATATTGAAGTACCTATTTTATGATGACGTGTTTATTATGACGTTGTGAAAATTGGTACCAAGTTTAACGAAATACTCAATAATTAAAGAAAACACTTATTTTCATATTATTTTTTGACATCTCATCAAAGATGAAGAAGAATATGGAAGTCTGGGCATTTACGGGGCTTACGACCGTCATAGGCTGGTTTAAGTGATCACTTTACACACGTGTAACATTCACCAATTCTACCCATTATTGACAACCACAATATTGGGTAGAATTGGTGAATGTTACACGTGTGTAAAGTGATCACTTAAACCAGCCTATGACGGTCGTAAGCCCCGTAAATGCCCAGACTTCCATATTCTTCTTCATCTTTGATGAGATGTCAAAAAATAATATGAAAATAACTCCTGTAATTGGAGATAATCCAGATTTTGTGAACAAGTATTTGGACACACTCAAAATGTTGTAAAAAAAACACTTATTTTTAACCACTTGAGTTTTATTATAGACAACATGTTTCAGAAGTTAAACTTCCATCATTCAGGTCTGTATAATAACTAAAATATAAAATATAATTTTTTTTATAAATAAGGAGAGGGGAAAGTAAAGGGAAAGGGTTAGTCAAGTGGCGGAGTTTGAAAACAAAGGAAAAATGGAAAGCAACGGTGAAGATTTTTGAAACAATATATTATTTAATAAATTATTATTAGAATTTAGGTTTTTTTGGATTTCTAAATTTTCAAGATAATTAATCAATGACGAGGAAAATATGGAATTACCTATTTTATGATTACTACTTTATTTTTGACGTTGTGAAAATTGGTACCAAGTTTAGCGAAATACTCAATGAAACATTTTGCCTCGCCAACAACAATATAAAAGTTGAAAGCTCTTAAAAACTTTTCCCCAGCATTAGGCATCGAATAGAACTTAATAATTACTTCCAAATAAGAATTAATACAAAAAATGGAACTTTCTTATCCAAGTTAACAAGTTTAAGGGATTTGAATATTAAATTTCTCCTTATCATTCGTCTTTTATTTGCGTAATACCACTTAAAACTTTACTGAACAAAGACCGGGTTTGGAATTATCAGGTGGTTCATTATCTTTTAGTTTTCAGTTTACCTGACGAAAACTATAAACTCAAAAAAAATAGTCCAGTCAAAGAATGGTAATTTCGAAACTGGTCGTTATAAAGGAAAGTATGCCTTGAGTTGACTATTATAAAAAAGGTGAATATTGGCTTTGAGATGTGGTGAAAATAAAATATAAATATGTGGCATTGACAGAAGGTCTTGGCTTCGAAATGTGTATTTAGACCGGGAACTGTTTCGGATAGCAAAAAACAGGGAGGTCTTTGCCATAAAAATTGCCAATGACCTTCTTCATGAAAATCAGAAAAAAAACTTAAATAAAAATTATTATCACCTCATATATCTAGTTTATTAATCCAGATAGGGATTGAACCAGGAATCTTATGAACGAATATATATATATATATATATATATATATATATATATATATATATATATATATATATATATATATATATATATATATATATATATATATGAATATATATATATATATTTATATATATATATATATATATATATATATATATATATATATATATATATATATATATATATATATATATATATATATATATATATATATATATATATATATATATATATATATATATATATATATATATATATATATATATATATATATGTATATATATATATATATATATATATATATATATATATATATATATATATATATATATATATATATATATATATATATATTTATTTTTATTTTTATTTTTTTTTTATCAAATTTAATTGAATTTGATAAAAAAAAAACTACGATTGGAATGGATTGGGAAATTAAAAACAGATTTTTCTATAATCCGAAATAATTATACTGTGTCCACTTTTAAATTTTAATTCTGGGTCATCGGGAGGGCAGAATGCGAGATGTTACAAGATTAAGTTTTTTCTAAATATTTGTCTAAGTATAATATATAAGTTTTTGTCCGCCTCCGTAGTGTAATGGTCAGCACGCTCGGCTACCGTTCTGGAGGTCCCGGGTTCGATTCCCAGGGGGGGTCAAATAAATAAAAGTGTCTTTTTGACTGTACTATTTATTCAATATTACTCTGGATAGGTACTTGAAGCGGAGGGCTGATCACCTTTCCTTCATGTGTAAACAATCAAGATAACACTGCGTTTATATGAAGCAGTGTCCTATGCACCACTGGGATGCGGATAAGGGTTTTATTATTATTATTATTAAGTATATATTAACTGTGTTAATTTTTAATCTGGAATTCTAATTAATGATACCAGGATAGTAGAACGCGAAAGGTTACATTATTTACTTTTCTTCGTTAAAACGATTAATGGCGTGGATTAACCGAGAGCCTCTTCCAGGAACGTATTTCCTACATTTATAATAGAAGGTGGGATACACGGTTTACTCATTTGCGCACGTAATTGGAGAACAAACTTTGACCTTTTACTTCGCTTGAGCAGCGAGTTTATTATCTAATAAATTCATTTATTATTCTTCCACTAAGACTTATGCTTCATTAGTACAAAATGGCGTAAATTGCGGAGTGTAAAAATGCAAATATGAACTACCCTTTTCAATTTACCAACTCAACGTTTAACATATTTATTTAAACTTTAAAATAATTATTATTCATATTTACACGGAGAAAAAAAATACCATCGGTTTTTTGATGACAATTAATAAAAAAGAATATGGAATTGATTCAATAAATCAAACCAGCCTATGACGGTCGTCAGCCTCGTAAATGCCCAGACGCATTTACGAGGTTGACGACCGTCTTAGGCTGGTTTAAGTGATCACTTTACACACGTATAACATTCACCAATTCTACCCATTATTAACAACCACACTACTCAAATTCTTGGAAGTTCTGTATATATGAACCAATTTAGAAACCTTGTTCTTGAATCACTTTAACTTCAATATTCTTCTTCATCTTTGATGAGATGTCAAAAAATAATATGAAAATATTTCCTGTAATTGGAGATAATCCAGATTTTGTGAACAAGTATTTGGACACACTCAAAATGTTGCACACAATTAATAAAACTAATTGAGATTTTTTTTAAGAAGCGTGGATTTCTGTCTTGATTTTCCTCCGTTTGTGTTATGCTTAATTCATTTAAAAAAAATAAAAGAAATATTGAACTTCGTGATACGTAAAAAGTTCATGAACAAAACGATCTTTACGGTGTTTGTGCTGAAGTGTAAAAAATATTTACATTTTATACATATTTCCACAATCATTTTAAAGCTTGACGTACTACAAGTAACCATACTACGGGGGTAAAAATCGTTTTTTTCTGTATAATTTCTTAATAAACCATTTTCGGAAACGTATTCCAGTCCCAAATATCGTAATATATAGGGTACCGGATATTAAACGCATAAATTTATTATTTCCCGTCGCATAAAAATCCTAAACGTTCATAAATAAGTAAAGAAAAAAATTAAGCTCGAATTCGCGTGACCTTTTTGAAAATACGACCGTACCAGGAACCCAGAAGGGGATTTACATCTTAAAGAAATTAATAAAATTACATACTACTCCTCTTAATGGTTTATGAAGGACAACATTTTTATGCCGCACTCCATAATGAAATTTACTCACCTACCAAAAAAAACTATAAAAATGTAATAAACTTCACTGCTCTCGTGTATATAAATTTGGCTGTATTTTTTGTGTTAGTTTAAATTGCCAGGATAAGTCAAAGTCGGCTCGAAGAAGTAAAAAGCTCACATAAAGGTGAGAGAAATAAAAAGTTTTGATCCAACAAAATAAAAAAAAAATTATAATTTGAAGAGCATGTAATATTTCAAACGGTTATCTTTTTATTGATGTAATTTATTATTCGAAACATGACCATGGACCAGAATATGTCAGATATATATGACCAAATAATTTAACTGTAGGTACATATCGCTCATTCGTTTCAACAACGTCAAAAATCAAAAAAACTTGATTTTTCAGGAGATCGTTTGAGAATATTATAAAATGCATTAAAAATAATTGTGCAACAGATCTTTTTAGGTAAAACCTGAAGATTTTTTCTCCATTTGAAAAGTATCTAGCATATTTAAAAAATAATTGAACAATTAAACTTGTTTTTTCAGGAGATCGTTTTTAAAGTTCCAGAATATAATAAAATGTATTAAAAATAATTGTGCAACAGATCTTTATAGATAAAACCTGAAGATGTTTTCTCCATTTGAAAAATATTTAGCCTATATAAAAAAAACCATTAAACAATACCTTTTCTTCAAAATTCAAAAACAACGCTTTCTGCCCTATAGCGGGTAAATATTAAGTTAAAAATATGCCGCTTTTGCTGGGATATAGTACATTTTCTGGGCATTCCGAAAACATGCACAACTGAAAATGTACGATTTTTGACTCATGACGTTATTGAAAGGAGTGAGCGATATATGACCAAATAATTTAAATAATACAGGACACAAATGATAAAAATGAAAATGAAAATAGAAATGTGACTTTCGTGTGTTGATATACCAAAACACGTATGTTACATAAAAAAACTAATTTTCATCAGTGATTTTTACATCAGATATAGCTTAGGATATTGATTTGTTCTCTCTCTCCCAAGGGGTTTTCCTTTCAGGATTCTTCCAGTATTTTAACAATAATGAATAAATAAAAAAATTAATGATACGAGCATGTAGGTAGGTTATGTGCAGAATCAAATTTAAATATTGAATTGCTTGATTATTTTTTTAGTCAGTATTTTTTTTTGATTATCAGAAAAATTGCCCTAGTTTATACAAAAGAAAACTTTCATCAGAAAAACAGTTTTTTCTTTTATTAGTAACATAGGAGTTACCAAAATTTCACATGCAGAAGCCAGACCTAAAAATCGCCCCGATAGGTGTAATGATTGCCAATAAATATCTCGAACTTAATTATTTTTTTAGAAATTTTTTAATAATATTAGTATATAACCACTAACCGAGAGTGGTTACATACTAATATTATTAACATTTTTGTAAAAAAATAAAAACGTAAAAATGACTAACCACAAAGTAAATTCTTTAAATATTAATAATATTGAGAATATTAAATATCTCGAATTTAAAGTAGGTATTGCAATATTCATTATTGTTGGAAAATGAAAATTTCCGAAAGTAAATGCAATATGATCAAATTGTTTTTTATTGGATTAAATGAATATTTTTTTAATCCTCTTTTTAAACAATTTACGTTTTATTAGCACCAGGAGCGCAGTCGGGCGAAGAAGGTAAAATACAATTTCCGAACAATTTACCTGCATGATCCAGGAACCGTTCCCGGAGAACGTGTATCCGGCGTGTATGATGTGGCGGTGGCGAGTGAAAGAGCTGAGCAGGTTCCGCATGCACTGCAGCAGCGTGTTCATCTGAGGGTGGATGAGAATCTCAGTCACCAGGTTCTCTGTGGCGTACTGGATTAGCCTTTCGCCTATGGACAAACAAACAATTAGTAAATGTGCTTATTGACATCTGTAGAGAGAGGAAGAAGTTTTTTTAGCTCCTATTGTGAAACTGGAGAGCCATGTTTAAGCTGCCTCTTTTACAAGGGATCTTCCCTTAAATGTGTTTTTTTGATATCTGTAGAGAGAGGAAGAGGTTTTTTCTTCTTTATCTTCTTCAAACCCTTATCCGTACCCCAATGGTGCATAGGGCACTGCATCATATAAACGCAGTGTTATCTTGATCGTTAACACATGAAGGAAAGGTGATCAGCCCTCCGCTTCAGGTACCAGTCCAGGGTAATTTTGAATAAATATTAGAGTGAAAAAAATCACTCATATTTATTTGATCCCCCCCCTAGGAATCGAGCCCGAGACCTCCAGTACGGTAGCTCAGCGTGCTGACCATTACACTACAGAGGCGGAGGTTTTTTAGCTGCTAATATTGAAATGGAGAGCCTTGTTCAAGGTTGTCTCTTTTACAAGGGATCTCGCCCTGCAGAATATCTATTATTGACAATTTGTTGGCAGTTCTGAACTTCATGTTATGGGCCTGGCTTGGGAGGATGCAGAAAGAAGCTGGCAGCTGACAGAAGAGCCTGAAGCCAGTTTGTGGACTCCATATGCTCCACATAGGTATTTATGAATAATGAATATGGAAGTCTGGGTACTTTTTTGGGATTGACGACCTGTCACTGGCTGGTTCAAGTGATAACTTTATCACTGTGCAATATTCAACATTCCACTCATGATTAAGCAACAATATAGAAAATAAAATAACTTGAAGGTTTAATTTTTTTCACAAACTATTTCTTAAGAACGATCAGGAAACATTTTAGATGAGGTAATCTTTTTTAATTAAAAAAACTCGTTATTTAAAATCCCAGTTAAAACAAATACTATTGTAGAAAGTATGAAAGCGTAACTTACAGAATATTTTGACGAAAAAAGTACAGTGGAACTTCTCAAAACGAGTAATTCGCATAGCGAGCAAAAAAAAAGTGTAAAATTTGTTCCCTTAACGGTAAGTTAGAGTTACAAAGAAAGGGCAAGTCCCTTTTTCACGACATTCATTTGTGAGCCGGGACTTCAAAAAACTTCGTCGTTAAAACAAAAAATATATATCGTTTAACGAGTGTTTCGCTTAACGAATAAGATTCTAGAACGAATTATGCTCGTTATAAGTGGTTCCACTGTATTGTATATGTAATGCAAATTCGACAGAGATTTTTTAAAACTTGTTTTATTTCCAGGAATGAAGAACTTTTAAATGTATTAAAATGAAGTTATAATTGATATAGGTTGATATTACTGAGATTATCAATAAAGATTTAATATGATCATCATTTAATATGATCATCAACTTAATTGAAGAGCGTCTGAAAACTTATGTTCTCAAATTATGATTGTAATTTCCCCCTTTGCCAATAATCATTTTAAGGTAAGGTCGTCCTTGAAGCTTACCTCGGGTCACATCTCAAATTTATCAATTCTTTCACATGGGCATACCTCGTATAAATTTTGCACACATGGTTTCCCCTTGGAATTTCTCGCTTAATTTTATGTCCTCAAACCTTCAGGAATGGGGATAAATTTATGGGAAGTCAAATTAAGAGAATTTATGGTCCAGTTATCATTCCTACCCAGAAGTTTGGGAATTTATGAAATTGTTTAGCGGCATTGTTCCTAAGTTGCTCTAATAGCGTGATTTCTATAGATAAGCTAATTAATACATATGAGGGTTTGAAAAGTAGGCTTTGCTATGGCCCCAGTGTTAATACTAGAAATATTATTTTTTAAACATATTCTTACATAATTGTATTACTTAATATTATCTGTACTCTACCATAAATATGCATTCACCCTAGGGATCCTAGCTATTATTTTTTTTCCTACCAAATATTTTTCCTTATTTTCGTACTCTGAGCTCATACACTTTTTTCATCTGTTTTTCTTTTAATATAGTCTACTTATATACCCAAGATTTATTATTATTGTTTTAAATGTATTTATATTTTAAAACAATACGAACAATAGTATGACTAACTAGAGTAGTTTTAAGTGAGACAAAAATATCGATTCTTAAAATAAGTAAGTAATATTTAGAAAATTCTTTTAAAATTACAAAGAAAAATTCAAAAGTCCGGCATGCATTTTCAGTAATATTTTTTTCAGATTAACTCAGTATTCATATTTACTAGGTGTAACATTTTCCGCAGAAGTAAAAGTTGGAGAGTAATGTGACCTGAATTTTGTGAGTAAAATGCCAAATGGTGTCCTATTTTAAAAAGCTAATTGCAGTCGACTTTTACTTTGAGTCAAAGGGTATAAAAAGACATATGTTAAGGAATATATTTTCATAATAATATATAGTATGTACCATAACATGAATAAAAAGTCATTTGTAATTAATTAGTAGTTAAATTTTGTTTACATTTACTGTTAATTTACTTTACAATATCAATTGATGAATTTAATAAAAATGAATGAAAATCTTTTTCAGCAACAAATTTGCACATACACAACCCCTCAGTACGGAAACAAATTTGTTGATTGAATTAGTTGGTTTTATTTTTTTTTTTACCTTTTACCTTTAAAAACACATTTTCTTATAATCATCTCACTTAGTAAAACCCGTGAATGAGACGCTCGTTGACATTACAAAAATATAGATATCTAGGAATTAAAAAAAATAAAACATAATATTAATTAATAAAAACGAAATGATGATCTTTATAGTTGAACAAAATGAGAATTTGTTTGCATATTTAGATTAAATTAATAATATTGTAAAAGAAAAAGTATTTCGGTTGTCTTTATAAGGGTAGGCTGCCTTAATTTAAGTACTCATTTATATTTTAATTATGAACAAAGTGACTTTAACAATTAAAGTAAAATATATATTTAATCAAATGTAATTATGACTTTATATAGTACGCATAAGATCTTAAATTTCATTCCTGACCAAATCATATATATCTTGCTTTATTCAATGATTAACGATTGGATTTAGATACCATAACTTATTAATAGAAAAAAGATAATCCAAGTGCTGATTAATAAAAAAAAATGTTCGTAATTCTTTTATTCTGTAGTATAAAACCAAGAATTATTCGTATACATAACGCCGAGAAGATGCGTAAAAAAGTATGCGATAAATTTAACTTTTTTGTTATTTATATTTAAATCATATAACAAATTCCATTTTTTCATGACGAATTTTGGTAGAGTTCAAGTAACTTTAAAATATTTCCAAAATAGGCTGAAATAAGAATAACTTTTGCCATCTAAGCAGTCTCACACCCGAAACGTCTCATAAATTCAAGAAGCAAAAAATACTTAACGTCAGTACCCCTTATCTCCTGGTAATATAAAATGCTAACGGAGAGCTTTCTCACGAATATCTCTAACCAAACTCCGCTATTCGGACATTTTAACGTTACATAATTTAGATTTATATGATTTTACGATGGTAATAAGGGATTTAAAAAGATAATTTACTAAGTATTTCGAATTTGGATGATAATCACAAAATTAATTATGATACGGGTCATATGACAAACTATTTATTTATTGGCCTTTTTAAAAAACAAGTTCAATTAAAATAATTTATTCGTAATTTGGTTTTATAAATATTTAAATCTCAAGTTTTTCAACATGCATACATCTAAATAAAGGGTCTCTGCTAAATAAAAGTTTACTAGAATCAATTATAAATGACTCCCGTGAACTCAATCATAAGGCATAATGAGATATATTTTTTATGTATGAGATAAAAAAAAAAATGTCACTGTCAATCAATCATGGGTAAAATGGTGAACGTTATACGTTTGTAAAGTGATCAATTAACTTGCCTTTGATGAGTCATAAGCCATGTAAATACCCAAACTCATATAATTCTTCATCTTCGTTGAGCTATCAAAACTTAACTTCCTTATATTTGATTGTTTAACTATCCTTTGATGCTATTTTCATATTTTCGTTTATTGTAAGGACTGCTTGAGTATATATTATACGAGTACATCTTATGAGTTCCTAAAAGTGTATACAACTATCCTACGTTTTTAAACAAAATATCAACATATTATTTATTTAAAGTAATGGATTTTATCCAATATTGCAAGCTTTGATGTCTCAAGAGATTATGAGATGATACTAACAGGGAAGACTTCCCACCTTTTACGACTTGGAATCCTTACGTAATTCAAATTACAATAACACGATTTATGTACAAATGTAGTCGTATCTCATGGAAAAGACACATAAAAGCATCATAATAGTGAATAATGGAGAGTAGAATAATACATACAATCTCAAGAGAACACCGCCTTTTATTATCCTGTGAAACATAAGGCAGAATTTTATTGATAAACATGCCAGAAAGTCCCTTGAAGAAGGGTACGATAATGTCATACAATGCCTGGTTGGTATTCATACAACATCTCATTTCATCAAAATTCACCCAGCCTCCGTAATTTCATCAGACTCGATACTGAATTTTCAATGCCTCCCGAAGGCTAAGAAAACACGAAACCAATAACAAATTCTTATATTCTATTAGCATTATTCATGAGGTGGAGAAAATTTATGTTTTTTTTCCTCCGTTTTTTTATAAGAAAACATATTTTGATTTACGGAAAATAATGTAATCACGTAAATTAGTTATGTATTCAATTGTTAGAAAAAAATCATACGATCAGGTCTTAAGATAACACTTTTCTTCTATACATATAATTAACGATCAAGTCAACACCGCATCTATCTAATATGGAGTGATGTGCACTGTTGGTCAACAAAAAATCCATTCTTTTAGTTAGCCATTTGGTTTTTTTGTGGTTTATATATTTTTAACTGATTCATATGTTTTAAGAAATAAGATTTTTTATAGATTTATTTGTTAAAACTGATATTTAAATTATATAATAAAACAAAAGCATATAGCTTTTTCCATCAATTTTTTATTTGACCAGAGAACAGGTTTTGTTGTTAGTGACACAATTAGACTGGTCTCATAATGTTCGCAATGACGAAACCCGATCACTGGTGAAATAAAATAGAAGTAGAGAAGGCTCTACAGTTGTTGTTTTGTTTAATTCAAAAATATTAAAAGATAAAAAAGACTTATGAAATTTCTTATAATTTTCGTTCGAAGCAAAAATAATACGAAATTATTATGAAAGTTGCCCAAATAAAATTATAAAATTATCTTAGCGCTTATAAATGACACACTCTTTTCATTAACAAAGAGAGCTTTTGGAGAACGTCACTATTCATAACTAATCCTTTACTACAATACGAAAAGCGTTCGTAACATACGAAGGCTTTATTAAATGGCTTTTGTTTCAAAGGTAGTATGACCCGTATACATTGTATCTGAATATTTATGTCATTGTATAATAGTCAAAAGGTTTTTGTTTGAATTCAAGAAACGGAAAATAATAAACATCTGTTGAAAGGAATTACTTATAACATACATATTATAATATAACAAATTATTATTATGGTTTCAATGTGAATTTTATAATGAAAGTATGTTACAAATATTTACATTATAATATAATATTTTACCTTTCAGATTTTGATGTAAATAGTTTTTATGGAATGTTATTTTTTAACAATAGATTAAAAAATAAGAAAATAAAACATGGCCGTATTTTACCAATTTTTTTAACCCAATTCTTGTCCAAATTTTAGATAATTTTGGATGATGAATCCCTATTAGTCATCTAAATACAACGAAACTAAATAATGGTTGTGAACGATGAAAACTAATATCCCTAAACTGATCGATAAAATTGATTTTATATGTGTAATGTAACATAAGTGCCATTTTATGCGCTTTTCTTTTCTTTTCTAGTCTGAATATTTATTGGAAAATTTTATTTGTTTTTTTTTTGTATGTACTCGTATACGTAAGAATATAAAGCAAAATCGATCATTATTTTCTCAGGAGTTCTTTTTGTAATTTTGTCAATCCAAAAGTAATTTTTTTAAACTTCCATTTCAAATAGTGCATAGGGCACTGCATCGTAACACAATGATATATTGTTCATTAATAAAAAGTGATCAGTCCTGCGCTTTTAGTTATATTTCATGATATGTAATGAATATTACGACGAAAAATATTAGTATTTATTTAACCCCCTTGAATAGAACCTGGGAAAACAAATTTGCATTAAACTATAGAAATAATTGAAAATTTCCATTTGATTTCAAACCAACTTTAAAGCTCCAAATTTAAAGCCGAGTAAAAATGAAAAAATCCACCCATGCCTAAACTCTCCGATCAGATATGTTTTCAGGCAGCCGTTGAAATACGGTCGCCGGAAATGCAATCGGCGTCGTAACGCCTAGCACAATGCACCATGCAATCGCGATCTTTTTTCGCAAAGTTGGTTAAATATGGCGAACAAATCGACATTGTAGCCAAAGATCACAGATTGCAGTATTTCCTCTATTGCAGTTGGAAAATGCAATTCGTTTGTGGCCAAGCCTCGGAAATCCGGAAGGAAAACCATCGGAAAACCTTTGAAACGGCGCATAATATGAGAGAAGTTTTGCTCAAACAACCTATTGAAAGCCACTTTACTATGAATTTCATCAAATGCGGCTTTATAGAAATGAATGATTAATTATCCATTTTAATGTCTAAAAGAAAATATTGCTTTGAATGAAATTTTCGTATTATTTTTTGACATCTCATCAAAGATGAGGAAGAATATGGAAGTCTGGGCATTTACGGGGCTGACGACTGTCACAGGCTGATTTAAGTGATCACTTTATACACGTGTGATATTCACCAATTCTACATATTATTGACAACCAAATTATTCAAATTCTTGGAAGTTCTATATATATACGAACCAATTTAGAAACCTTGTTCTTGAATCGGTAGAACTTCACTAGAGACATCTATTGGTGAGATGTGAAGAAGCTTTGTATTAAGCAGAAACTCTTATATTAATTGTAACTGGAGATAATCCAGATTTTGTGAACAGGTATTTGGACACACTCAAAATGTTGTAAAGAAATTTTCGTACTACAGATGATTCGTGAAGGCGGATAAATATTTAGTAACTTTAAAATATAAATACTTTTTGATGAAATAATTTAAAAAATTCGCTTTGACTTTTCCATTCCCCAGTTTATTTTTAGCCTTCTAAAATAGGTACGAAAAATTAAAATTCACGTATGTGGAATGAAATCCCCAGACCTACAAAAGCCTTTGCGTTTGGTGAAAAAAATATATTCTGACGTTGATTTATAGCGGTTATACTCGTAATTAATCATGCAAGGAAAACCTTTTTTATACAGAAATACGCTCTTTTATAATACACATCATTGTGAAAGCTTAATTTTACTCGATATAATGAAAACAAAAGGAAAGGAAATTTAAAAAATCAAGATTAAAATATTATCAAATAATCCATAATCTGGGAAATACCAAGAGAAAGTTATTTTGAAACTAATACAATGTATAAAATTATTTTTTAATGATCATTTTTGGGTTCCTGAAAAAAACACAATGTGAGATTTTGGCAGTTGTTTGAAATTCTAAAGTAATGTTTTTTATTTTATTATTTTGTCCGACACCATTGCAAAACTATTTTTAGCTAGTTTTTACCCAACGTAATCAAATCTGTGCAAAACAAATGTTTAATTTTTATAACTCTCACTAAAGATACATTTACTTACCCAAATTTATTATACGTAAAGCGTATAAAGTGATCTCTTAAACCAGCTGATGATCGATCGTAAAACTTGTTTATGCCTGGAATCGCATCTTGAGTTATATTTCTTACGTTTACCATAAGCTCTATACTTACGAATGATATATTAATAAAACCATTTTTTAAATATACCATAAATTAATAAAATTTTCAATTGAGTACTTTTGCTTAATTTTTTCAAAATTATTGATATTTACATATGAAAAATGTAATAAAATGTTTGGTTTTCAAAAGTAGTGCGTAGGTAATTTGATTCTCAGTTATCTAGTATTTGGTACATTTTTATGAATTTTATTCTTTAAGCAAAGAGATTATAGCAAAATAAGAACATTCTACGTAGAAATGTCACTTAATGCTTTAGTTACTTTGGCCTAGATAAGTCGACGTAATTCAATAATCGAATTAGAGTAAGATGTTAATGAATGCGCCCTTGACGTAGTATTAAACTAAACTTGCGCTCAATAAATTATATAAAAATGTCATATTTGTTATTATTTGAAAAAAAAAATAAACAGAATATTATTTTTTTATTAAAAAACCTTGAAAAATATAGAAATTGAAAAATAATTCAAACATTTTTATTTAATAATATTAAGTTAATTTTTTATTAAAAATTAATGAACTTGGAGATCGCTACAACTGACCACGAACCCACAATCAAACTTTAAAAGTTTACTTACAGCTCAATAATGAATACCACTGAATAAATCTTTATTTAATACAAAATGTAAACTTTTTATCCTCCGAAACAATTGGTGAAAGTATTAAACCAATAATAAAAAAGTATTAACAATAATATGGGAGACAAGTGCCGTGGCATAATTGGGTAGACGCACGACTGCGAAACTGGCGACGCGGCCGCGCGCGGGCTCGATTCCCGCCAATTGCAAAATGAATTCGAGCAAGATTTATTTTCAATTGGTTTGGGTGTTTGTGATATATTTTTCACATTCACCTTCCCTATCATTATTATCCTACCTGCAGAAAAGCCTCTAAAATATACGCTTTGCGGGTTATTCTTTGCGGGGTATCAACGGCCCCTACGTAAAGTACTATGTCTGTTACTTTACAGGAGAGAGCTTAGAAGATTTTTTCAACGTATTCTTTTTTATTAATTAACGGTTTTATCTGAAATTCTAGACTTGTAATATACATTCAAAACACGATAAAATAATGTATCAAATCATTTCAAAACTTTGTAAAAATTAAGTAGCTAGCGTTTTAGGAGTTCAGTTTATTTCGAAAATTCGATGTAGATAGCGTCTTATACGCCTGAAAAATTGGTCGTAATTTATTTTATTAATTTTTTTCTTTGTTTATATTAGTAGATAACGGTCAGATGATAACATACACCAAATACCTCAAAATTGACAAAAAATTAATTAGAGCTATTTACGTAGGGCACGTCGATATGTAAAGTTCATTAAAAAATAGTAAACTTACCATGTCTGGCTTCTTCTCCTTCTGGAGCGTGTGTAGTCAGTGCCTGGAGCTCTTTCTCCAAGTCTACGTGACAGTCGATGGAATCCCATGATAGGAATCCTGAAATAAAATTCACCATTAATTCATGCAAATAAATAAAACGGTCATAATTTAAGAATTTCCAGTACACAATATGCTTTCCAGGTATTCCCGTGTTGATTTTTTTTCGAAATTCGAATAATCAAAGTTTACACGGGATAACCTAGAAAATATTTATATTATTTACTGATTCTGCATTAACTTTGTGGAATAACATCTTGATTGTTTTTTAAAAATAAAACACTTGAATACCCATTACGTGGTATATTCAAGTGTTTAATTTTTAAAAAATTATAGAAAATATTTGCCTCAGAAAATCAACTTTAAAGCATAGATTTTTCTTCATTTCAACCAAAAAATATTGTGACTTTTATTTATGGATTAGGCGTTTATTTTTTTAAAGCATTTTAATTTATATATTGAATGTTTTAGTCAAACACTGATTTTTTCGAGTCTACTAAATTGTATACTAAAAAATATGGC
This sequence comes from Brachycentrus maculatus, assembly GCF_059751285.1. Lineage (NCBI taxonomy): Eukaryota > Metazoa > Arthropoda > Insecta > Trichoptera > Brachycentridae > Brachycentrus > Brachycentrus maculatus. The sequence continues at coordinate 845,250 of NW_028280872.1, forward strand.
GTTTGATTTTAAGATTTAATTTTAAAATATTGTTTTTTTTTATTTAAATATCGTCGGAAACGATAACCATTTAAGTCTTACTATTAAGCTTTTTAACTTGAGATTTTCGTAATCTTAGCAAGATAAGACGAATGATCATTAAAACGGTTGCTCATTAGTTCAATTTTTTTTTCATCTTATTTAATTTTCTCATTCAACGAGCATATCTCTCTTATTTTTAATATGAATATCTCATAATTGTTGATGAATGATGTACAGAAAAGTATTTTGTAGCTACTAACATGAAAATAATAAAATTCCTAAATAAAGCTTTTATCATCTCCAGGTTATGTATCTGTCTGTAACAAACCACTCATTCCCGGAAACATTTCGCAATTACTCTGAGAGAAGTTTCTGGAATTTAATTAACCTCAAGTTGACAACTTCATACAGAATATTGTACATCGTAGGTATGGAAATTGTTTTATATGAACGGTACCTGCAATTGCGTAGTTTACAAAGTTGGTGGAAATGATATGAAATAAAAATCTGTTTGTTGTAAGAAATTTTAAAATAAACTTAACCAAGTAAAATTTTAATAAAAAATCCTATTACTAAAAAATATTATTACCACAATGTGAGGGCCGAGCCAATTAATAAAATAATTAATTAATAAATAATGACAATATGAATATTGTAAATTGATGTGAAAATTCCTGAGAGATAATTACAGTAAACCTCTCATTAATTTGAGATAGGTACCGCATTATTGGAGGGAACATTGTTAGGGGTTAATGTATTTAAATTGTACTTTAATTTAAATGATTCCTTTCAGTTATTTCTGCTGGTTGAAATGTAAAAATACAAATAGAAACATTTACTCCTTATAATGTTTCCTGTGATAACGTGGCACCTATCTCAATGTTATAGGGGAGTTCACTGTATTTAAAGAGAAATTTAAATTATTATTTGAAATAATACATTACTTTATAAGCAGTCGTTGTTCAGCAAGATAATGAAACATAAGGCAATATTATATACCCGTATTATGAGCAAAGCGCTTTCGGTAATCTTCGATAGCTTTAATCTTTCCGAGTTTTCGGAATAGCAAAGTAATATATTCTCCCATAAAGTTTCGTTACCAAACTCGGTATCTCTTTACATATCATAAGAATTAACAAGGAAAGTTTTTAATTAATAAAATCGACAGTCGAAGATAAATATATCATAAAAAAATCTTTTCATCGTATTATTAGTATGGCTTTAATTATTCATATTTAATTTTGTTTGCAAGGAAAAAATATAATTTTAAAATTATCCTGGTTTTTTAGTTTATTCAAACAGAACAGCAAAAATATTTATAAACACTTACTAAGGAAAAACATAAAAATAATGGCTGTTAAGTTCTATTATTTAAAAAAAACATATACTTTTTTCTGCAAAACCATCGTTCTATCATTTTATATGCCTCCTTTAAAAACACTTCGTCTAATAAGCCCATAAATTACAATTATTATAATTTTTGCGTTTTTTGTATGACAAATGCGTGATTGTTGTAACGGAGCTTCTTATTTTTATGTTTCTTATGTTTTCAGTTATTAAATAAATAAGCAATCTAGCAATGTCATGTTTATGATTCGAACGCAATCAAAGTTGGTAAACAAAAGTCATGAATATGAATTGAATTGTACAGAGCATAAAACTTTTATGCTGAAAACGTACGCTGATATTACAATTTTAAATATAAGCATTGAAAAATGTATAAATTTATACAATTTTAAAAAGAGATGAATATGCTTGGCTAAAAATACGTGAGGAAATTCAATAATATCAAATTATTGAATATCGATATACGAGTATACAGTGTCTAAAAATAAAGAATACCACATTTGTATCGATTCCAAAAGAAATAAAGAGTTATAAATTTATTATTAGATTAAAAATTAGAAGTTAAAAATTAAATTTATTATTAGATTAAAAATTAAAAATTATTAGATTATAAAAAAGTGGAAAAGCTAAAAATATTGGTTTTAATCTAATAATAAATTTAAAATGCAATTCCATCACGAAGTGTCAGTGGATAATATAAATCTATTATAAAGAGTTATATTGGATCGATTATGTATGCCTTACATACTAGATAATTAAAGAATCGATACAGTTTACTTTATTTCCGTTTGAGGATAATAAATAGTATTTTTCATGAGCCACATTGAATTCTTTACTTCACAGATTGACTGGATTCAAAGTGTCAAAGTCGTATAAAATTGCCCTAATTTGTACTTCAGTTTTTAACACTTAACACTTTACTTACTTAATTAACACTTTACTCACCTAATACATATACCGTTCAGGATCGACGAGGATGTATATGGCGCATATAATAAGATAACACAATGATACAAAACAAAAACTTATTTAGAAAATATGCTGTCTGAGAAGATATATGAGGTCTAATAAATAAAAGTGATTTTTTCAATCTAATATTTATTCAATATTACCTTGGACTGGTATCTGAAGCGGAGGGTTGATCACCTTTCCTTCGTGTGTTTACGATCAAGATAACACTGCGTTTATATGATGCAGTGCCCTATGCACCATTGGGGTGCGGATAAGGGTTCGAATGAATATGTTACTACAATAAACAGAATGTTATTTTATTTCAAAATTTATTTACTATTTATGAAGAATGTAAATAAGATCGCAGTGAATTTCATAATATTTACGTTTTTTTCTAATTAAAAATATTGTAAATATTATACCAAAACTACAAAAAAGGTTTAAAAATAATTGCCATAAGAAATAAGTTTATTTTATTTAGAAATATACTAACCATCTATGAAGTAATTGAGTAAGATTAAAATTTGTTTGTTAATATTATTTTTTGACATCTCATCAAAGATGAAGAAGAATATGGAAGTCTGGGCATTTACGGGGCTTACGACCGTCATAGGCTGGTTTAAGTGATCACTTTACACACGTGTAACATTCACCAATTCTACCCATTATTGACAACCACACTACTCAAATTCTTGGAAGTTCTATATATATGAACCAATTTAGAAACTTTGTTCTTGAATCACTAGAACTTCACTAGAGACATCTATTGGTGAGATGTAAAGAAGCTTTTTTATTAAGCAGAAACTCTTATATTAGTATGTGAGATCCGAATCCTGGATTATAATCACACACATGAGAAACGCCAGAAAATACCATTTTCATTTTTATTATTAAGCTTATAATTTGACCAGATAATTTATTTACAACATTTTGAGTGTGTCCAAATACTAATATTAATAAGTTTGTTAATATTTACAAATAACATTTCTTAATAAGATTAACAAAAAAAATAAGATATCCACTTATTAAAATTAAGATTTTTTTTTGTATTGTTTTTCTTTGAAATGAGGCAATTTCTTCGACAATTACCATAATAGCCTTCCAAGCCTATTTGCGGCCCCGTCAAAAGGTGACTCTTTGATATTTTAAAGGCGTCTCGGTTAAAAGTCAACTTCCCCGAGTTTAAGCCTTAAGTAATGAAAGCTTAGCTTTGTGAAACTTTGCGGCTGAATTTTCTCCTTACACCAAGAGGCTTTGTGCATATTTTTAAGGTTTAATAAGAAAGGTTTTATCCCACAATTCCGGATTTGAGTGGCTGCAGCAGACGACTGAAGCAATAAATCATTCGTTTTTGAAAAGCTTTACCTTCAGAAATGTTGACACTTTATATAAATTGATTGAGAAGTAAAGTTTTCAATGAAAATATCAATTTAATAATTTGATGTTCAAGAATTAAAATATTTAACAAAAGCATTTTTTTAGTTAAACAATATAATTTGATGTAACAAAAAAATATCTCACATATTTTTTATGGTATTTAACCCAATTTCTATCTTTTTGCGATTCTTTAGATGAAATGAAAAATGGAAAAATCTATGTTTAGACAGAATTTAAACAAATTTATTATATTAAATAGAAAAATATCCTGCAACCTACTGAGGGCACTCAATAAACTTGACTAAATAAAGTAATTAAGCAGTATTTGTTAAATAATAAGAAAGCGCCTTTGAGGTAGTATTTTACGAAAACAGCGCTGTGTAAAATAACCAATTTACCAAGATAACTTTACATTAAAATTAATTAAAATATAAACTTAATATCATTGACGCGAAAAATATATTTTTTTAAATAAACCTTCTATTTTGATACAAAATCTTTGACTCTGGTACAAAATTGTTTTGAAAGCCTCGCAATTAAAATGAGATTTTGCAAGTTTGCAACAGGGAAACATAACACATTGAGATATGCTTTTGAAATAAAAATGAGGCCGCAATGAAAGAGCGCGTTTGCAAACACTCTCCTGAAGAATGCGAGAGTATACTAGATTTTTTTTTATTGCAATGTTGGTTTACTGGTATTGCTACTATTACTCGTATGAAAAAAACAACTTTTATGAACATAGTATTAAATAAAAATAACTGACTTTATTATTTAAAAAATGATGAATCGAAGACGTATTCTTAAGTATGTAGAAGAGTACAATCGTAGATAATGAGTAATGCTTAAGTTTTCTATTGGTTTACATTCTAAATATAGTTTTGTACAGAAATAGTAACTTAACACGATCAAGATCTTAAAGTGTTTCTAGTTTATCTTAAACTCGAGTCTCTTTGTTTGAAAAGGGATCAAAATTACATCATCCGAGAATCTCTTATATTTTCGACAGCAGTGCTAAGGGCTCATTCATTGTACGTAATAACTTACGTCAGAAATTTAATACAGTTTGAGAGTTTCTTTGTCTTAAAGATAAATACTGAATCATAACGGCTTATCTTATAAACTGAATTTATGAAACGAATTTGTGGTTTATGTTTCGAACATATATTTTTTTGATGATAAGCATAAAAATTATGTTGAAGACCTACGTTAGAAAATTTATTTTCAAAATGATTTTTTAATATAAAATTATTTTCATCGTTAGTCAGACATCCACTTATCCGGAAAACATGAGTGAAGTAGAGCTATGAACTCATGCAGCCTCTAAGGTAGAAACTCAAAGGGGAGGGGGAAAACTTTTTCCACTTACCTGGGTGTGTTTACCTTTGCTAGTCGAGGGAAATTTATGCTCGTAAAAGCGATCTGCCGTTGCTAGGCAAGCCAGTTAGTCGGCTTATGCAATCCTGGTACTTGAGAACCTGAGGCGACACGCCCTTGTTGAAATTTGTGGCGAAATTTTCCATAAAAACGTTATATTACCAATTTCGTGATTCGTGAACGTTATTTTTGCAATTTTAGAAAACCTTGAATATCTCATATTCCTTAAAAATACATTTAAAGAGGTAAATTTATTGTAATTTATGATAATATTACAAAATATTTCAGATTACAGTAAAAATACAGGTATCAGGGGTCACAGTATATATATTTTATATTTCCTCTTTTCAATAAGGCGATACTCGTTTTGTAGAGATTATTTAGGTTTTCAATGTTTCAGCTGGTTATATGCTGAAATAACAAGAAAATCAAGTACTGATTATTGCACACATTATCACACAGCAAAAAAAAATACTAAAAAAATCTTTGAAGCCCTCAATCCCAAATTGATTTATTAACAATGTTCTTTCGGTAAAAAATCATATTAACCATTTAATTAAAAATAATTGTTTGCGTTATCTTCAAAGAGCATAAATAAAAAAGTCTTTTATTAAAAGACAATAGCACTCCTGGATCTGGGAACAATGTTGAAATAATCCCGGATTCGCTTACTATTATAATCTCACTGTCACCGTGAAATATTTTAATTTCCATTATTTAGTTTTCTCCATATATTTTCAAGCAATTTCACATTAAAAACACAAACTGGTATTCAGACGTTGCTGTTAATAAAAACATTAAACAAATTAAACCAGGCGACGTGGAAAATTTCAGCTATTAATTAAGGGATATTAAAGCGCAAACAAAAGGAAGATACTGGAACATTTCGCTTTGGCGGAAATTAAACAGACCTAAAAACTACAGTATGACTTTTGTAAAAACCGAGCCTTAAATTTAATTAACACACACAAAATAATGCTATTAGGTTTGATAGTAAAAAAGTTTACATTTTTTGCAAGTCCACGAGTTGACTAAAAAAACCTTTGCTTGGTTTACTTTTATTTTTTACTTTGTATGAGCATTACGTTATACAGAAACCACCATTTTTATTTAAAAAAATTGGACATGACATCCACGTTCTTAAAATTCTGTCAAATTTATTTAGTTATAAGTAGGTATATATTTATATACAGAAGATAACTGTTGGTTGAAATGTGTGTGTGTGCACTTGGGTAATGAATATAAGTTTAAACGAGATTACGACTGGAAGTAAACTTTTAAATAATGTAACAATAAGCTCGTAATTATTTTAAGGCTTTTTTGCAAAGATAGATTGGTGTGGCGTTCTATTCTCTCTGCCTAACCCTAAGTGATGGTCAGCTATTTTTTTAGTATTTTATAGTGATAGAACAATTTTTCTACTGGTATATATTAACATTCATACCCAGTACCAATGTTAATTACCGAATATCAGGGGGTTAGCTTAATAGAGAATTTCCAAAGCAAGGCAATTAAGTATGTCAGTGCATTTTGTACCTCAGATGCATTTGCAAATGACAGTCTTATTATGCAAAGGTATTCAGCAAATGTATGAAATGCAAATGTGTCATTTGCAAATTATTGATTGAAAATTAAATTATTCAGAAAAACAAACCAACTAACTATTACGCCGCTTTCTGCAGGGGTAAGCAGAGAGAATAGTACGCCGAACCAATCTGTCTTTGCAAACAATCTTCACCTCTTCCACATTCATGCATCTCTTCATACATACCCACCGATTATTCCAACACCTGACCTGACCACGCTCAACTATTTGAAATTCTTGATCATACCATGTTTTCCTCAGTCTTTCGAATTACTTGGAACTTAAAGAATAAATAATTTTAATGATTATGCTTACCTATTACCAAAAATTTAATTGTGTTATATACTATCCAATAAAAACGCAAAAGTTCGTTTACTCAAAATCTTAAATCTCCTAATGATTCACGGATTTTTGACAGTCGAATTGTATGTTTTCATCTTATATTGGCCGGGAATAAAAAAAATATCAATGAATTTGTTAAAATAAAAAATATATATTAAATGCTTACTTTCGTTGAAGATGAAATCTCACAAAAAACTTCTGTTTGTTTAGGATATTTGTTATGAAGTCCTAAAGGCCGGAAATTTATTTCAGAAAATGATGATTTGATTTTAAAGGATGCTGGCAGGATATTAGGGGTAAAATTCTGAATAATCATTTTTTTTGCGTGACATTTTTGAAATTGAATTGTTTAATTTTTATCGGATATGAAAATATACTGATTTATCAAACAAAATATGCTTTTTGTAAATTACAGAGTTGAGTTTTATCTTTGTTTTTTTGTTAAATAAAGCGGTGATAATTTTTCATGAAAAAAGTTATAAATTGGATTATCTACTGATAAATTTTATTAGGTACTCGCTAATTTGGGAAAATTTCAGTTCCGACCGCGTTACAAATTTCCCGAATAAATTGAAACTTTTGATGTTCGCAGAATTTAACGACATTTATTATGCAACGCTGAATCCTGATGCATTTTAAAATAACATGATAAAATAGGAAATGAAATTCTGATTTCACTAAACCTACAAGCAAAGTGCTCCCATATTGGATAAAAAGACAGACGGCTGGCACGGTTCATTCGTATACCGAGTGATCAATAATGCAATATGCAAACGTAAAGCAATCAAGTTGGCAATATATTTATCCCTTCGTTTCTACGCGCTCCTGAGAGAAAATTTTAAAAATAAACTACCTAACTCACCAACACGCTTCTTCTCCGCAGGGGTAGGCAGAAATAATGAACGCCACCCAATCTGTCTTTGCAAATGTGTCACCTACTTTCAAAATCCGCAAGATCCATGTAAGTCGATTTAACAAAAAAATGCAAAATTCTCCGGGAAACATATGTTTCATAGATTTGTCTATCTTTAGATAAAATATTATGAAATGGAGAATTTTTTCAGTATTTAAAACAAACAGGAGACACAAACCGATAATGACGCATCTTAATGTTTGACCTATCCCCGCTCTATGATTGGCCGATATGGGTCAGAAGGCAAGTTCCATGAATATAGCGGAATTTGAAATACAACGCTGATTTCAAGTATTTTTGGCAGGGTTTTTAAGTATTTAAATTTTTTAAACAATAAAACCCACAGTTGGCATTCCGATAGAGTTTTATTTTAAAATCATATAAAATTGGATCTGGCGGATTTTGAAAATAGGCGACACAAATATTCTTCGCGTCTTCTACACTATACATCTACCCGTACATACCCGCCAATTATTCCAACTCATGACACCTTCAAATATTTGAAATACTTTATCATGCCAAGTTCTCTTTGGTCTTCCACTGCTTCTATTTCCATTTGCATGCACCTCGTAAATTTGCTTCACAGTATTTTTTTCACCTACATGCTTAAACCATCCCAACACACCCTTTTTTAAATTTATCGATAATGCTTATCTTAGTCTTGCATTCTTGCCTTATTTCACCATTCGAATATTTATCATACATTGTTTTGTCGCACATTCAGCTTACTTTCGTTCTTCGTTTGCCAACTCTATGCTTCACTTCCGTACATTAGGGTTGATACCAGGAGCTCGTTGCGTATTTTCAAATATTTTTTGATTAACACGTTTTGATACAAAATCAATCTGTTTATTTTATATTAAAATTTTTTGAAAAACTGTTTTTTTTCTCTTAAGGCCAAGTATTCGTTAAGTAACCACTCAATTTTCCATAAATCCAGGTAACGTTTTACGCAATTGATTTTTTTATTAAAACACCGTTTTATCTCAAGCTTTTCTTAGAAATAATTATATGGTTTTGAAAAGAAAAGATTTATAAAACGGAAAAAAATTAAAAAAAACTTTTTATTTTATTTATCACTCACTCCTTTCAAGAACGTCATAAATAAAAAATGTCAATTTTCAGTTGTGCACGTTTTCGAAATGCTAAAAAAAACGATATACCAGCAAAAGAGGCATATTTTTCACTTAATATTTACCCGCTACAGGGCTGAAAGTGTTGTCTTTGCATTTTGAATAAAAGGTATTGTTTAATTCTTTTAAAAAAAAAATACTAAATATATTTCAAATGGAGAAAAAACCTTCGGGTTTTACCTAAAAAGAACTGTTACACGGTAAAAAGTTCAATAAGTGGCTTGATATTTATTTTAAATTAAAATTAAGTTTTTTGATTTATGACGTTCTTGAAAGAAGTGAGCGATATGTATTCTAAAAAAAAACAAAAAATAACCAATTACCATTCTTAAAAAAAAATCGAGCGTCAGGACACGTCCAGCTCTGGGTGCGGCTGAGCGCGGCTGAGCGCATTCTGCTTTGAACGCTTGAGATCTCGGCCTTATGTTTCCATATTGTATAAAAGGGAGTAAAGAAATCTGAATGTTTCGCATCGAGTTTTTTCTCACCGTTATGTTGCCTTATCGAAACTTTATATGCGGCATATTCTATAAAAACAAACTTGACCAAGCCGTTATCTACAGAAAGGTTTTCTGTATAAAAAATAACTGAAAAACCCACCAAAGGGAACGAGATATATGATGAAATAAATGGAAAGGCAAAATATAGAAATAAATCTTGTGGAAAAATATTTACATTTTCAAAAAACCAAATTCAAAATAATTTATTTACACGATGGAAAAATTCATGTAACACTTAAAAATAATGAGTTATAAATAACTTTTGTTTTTTTTTTTAAATAACGTGCAGTTTTTTTAAGAAAACTTTTTAAATTGATCCTAATCCTAATGACATGGAGCATGGAGTTGGCAAAAGAAGGATTAAAGGAGACTGAATGCAGTCGAAATGCGATTCCTCAGACGAACGGCGCCGCAAAACGATGTATGATAGATATTCAAATTGTGAAATAAGGAAATAATGCAAAGTTGAGATAAGTATTATCGATAACATTTATAAATATGTGTTGAGATAGTTTGGACATGTGGAATGTATGAGTGAGGGAAGAATGGTAAAATAAATTTGAGGCGAAGGTAGTTGGAAAAAAGAGCAAAAGAAGACCGAGAAAAACTTGGCTCGATAAGGTATGTCAAATACTTGAAAGCGGTAAGGTCAGGAGTCGAAATAATCGTCGGGTATGTATGAGGAGATGTATGAATGCTGGAGAGGCGAATAATGTTTGCAAGTACAGAGTGGTGAAGCGTTCTATCTCTCTGCCTACCTCTGCAGTGATGTGGCGTGATGGTTAGTTAGTCAGTAAGTAATTCCTAATAATCCTTTCGAGCAATATAATAAAAGCAAAAAAAAATAATTACAAACAAGAAAAGTTTCATTAAGATGCGAAGGAAATTGTCGAAGAAACCGTAAGACAAAAAAAAACTCTTTTCGTCTACAAAGAATTCAATTAAGTAATAAAATGTATTCGGTATTACTTTGTTAGCTTTACACGAACAGTATATCCAATTAAGTATTAAAAGATTACTCTCTGGTTGAGCAAACGTCGCAGTAAATTGGTTTTCTTACCAAGATTAAACAAATACTCAGGTATTGTTTACGTGCAAAACCTTTTCGAAGCAAATCCAACAACATGGCACAGACTTTATAAAAGATGTAAGAAAATAGTACGTAGCAGACATGCCAGCGAGCTCATAAGTTTTTGATGTATTGTGATTCTATAATACCTAAGAATACCTGCGTTGTTTCTTGCTATCCTGGTAAAATTGCGTGATGAATATTGTAATACAGCCTGCCGAAATCACGGCAAATGCGGAGATTTTTATTTCTTATAAACTATATGTGTGTGTGCGTGCGTGTGTGTCCATGTATATGTTAACAATCGCTTTTCTTTTTCTTTGACCACTATCCGCACCCGGTGGTGCTTAGGACATTACATCCACACAGTGTTACGTAGATCGTTAATTAAATGAAGGCAACGTGATAAGTCCTACGCTTTAGGTACTAGATTTAAGTATTTTACTGGAATTTATTGGTGGAACTGCATTTTATATAATAAAATAACAACTATGTAATTTTTTCCACATTGATTTTATTTGACCAGCAACCGGTTTTCGTCGTAACCGTCATCATTAGACTGATCATACCAGTCCAAGATAATGTTAAACAATTACTCCAGTGAAAAAATCATGTGCATTTATTGTGACCACCTAGGAATTAAACCCGGATTCAAACGCGCGGAGGAGATCAATCAAAATGATTGTTGGTTGGTGTACTTATAAATATTTGTAACTTTTGATTCATAGTTATTTTGTAGGAACATATGTATAAATATCAAACTTAAAAAAATACTGTTATTTCTTTCAATAATTTACGCTTCCTATTATTCCCTTTTCCTTGTATTTTATACAATGATTATGACATATAAACCATAGAGGATTACATGTTTTATCTGAAGGTTTTTAATTTAGAAAAAATAATATGTTTTCAAATATCTACTGCGTACAAAGGAAATAAATAAATTTATTGATCATTTTACAGGTACACTGATAATGCATTTATATGTTGCTTTAATCGTCCTCGGAAGCGAATTAACAGAAAACCGATAAATCGAATAACAGATGATTAAAAGTTCTTCGAATACATAATTTATGCAGCTTTTTCTGTGCGACTAAGGAAAACGAATAAACCCTTGTTGGTTATTTAGGGTAGAAATTATTAAATGCTAGTAGTACCTGTATCGCTAAGTCATTAAAAACAGTCAGTCATCTGGAAAATTATTTTTATTTATATAAGGTTTACAAAAAATATACCTTTAATATTTCCGTAATATTTACGATGAAGGAATAAATAACAAAATAAAAGTTCAGCATTGTTCGTATGTATGTACTTATGTAACCCCAAAATAAATATGTTTGTACAAAAACTGCATAAGTGTTTGTTAGTGTTTTGTTTGGCTATATGATAAATTGAAAAATTAAATAAATTTTAAGAATTGATTTATTGATTTGGCGTTTAATTTGTAGAACTCCATTTTGATTTATTAATTAATTTTTAAATCAATTTATTTTTTAAATATACAAAGTCATAGTGTATTGTTAAAAAAATACAACTTTGTCACAATATTAATTGCTATGTGTTTTTTTGACAGTAAAATAAAACTTAGTAGGCTCAAAAAATCTGTGTTTGATTTTAAATTAATACATCAGTTAAGAATTTAAATTATTATTTAGCATTGACCTATTCACTAAAAAAGTTATACCCAAGACATTATTCATTATTTTTAATTGCTCTGTTATTTCCTTGAAAAACAAAAAAAATGTGTATCTTCTGATTTATCAACAATCATTTGTTCCGATAAGATTTTTTTTAAAGAAGAAAACGTATCTTTTCTTGAAGTTCATCGTAAACAAAAAAATCAAGGTTAAATTTTAACAAGCTTTCTTTAAAAATGCTTAGCCTTTAAGATTTCTCAAATAGCCGCTTTGGGAAATAAAAGCCATTATTTAGCCCGGCCCGTGAATTTTAGCACGCGAAATAAATCGATATTGGAAGCCGAAAATACTTTTCTCTCCTGTAAATTTTGTATTACAGCTGTACAAAGAAGCATAAATTCTTGATGCCTTAGAAATTATTCAGTAGAGCTTAATGGAAGCCAGATATAACTCAAATTTACATCGAATATCGAGAAATCCTGAAATCATGAAATCATGCACGCAATACTTTAAGGAATTGAAGGATTATTTTTCAAAAAGAGGGGAATTACAACACCATAAAATATGGAAAATATGTGATTCTATTTTTATGTAAGTATTATTGAATAATATTTATAAATATTTTTTTTATCAAGTTCTTCGAGCTTTCGAAGAACATACAAAATATTTTCCGTTGAAATCGTATTCGTTTAAGATTTAAAAAATGGCGATATTGAGAACTTTTCTTAGAAGCTCTTAATCTCAAATAACTGTTTGAATAAAGTAGGTTTGAAGTTTCGAAGTAAGTGTTGTGAACTTTGTGTCAGAGGCTTTCGGTATGACCTCCACCGTTTAGGCTTATCTGAAAATAGCTTTGAATTGAAATATTTAATTTTGTGATAGGAACATAAATATTTCGCTTAAAATAATAACAAGAAATGTAGTAAAAAACAGTATTAATTACGATATTTTTGTCAAAAACTTTGATACATTTGGAGGATGAATGCACAAACAAAAATTAGCATAACTCAAACTCCTCCATCTAGGTTAAGATTTCTTTGCAGGATGAATTTGGAAATTTAATGCTTGTAATTAGATTACAAATTTATATTCTGGTCATGATTTGTTTAGAAGTTAAAAGACAAAAAAACTATCGGAAAAATAATGATTACCCATTTCATTGCAGATTTTGCCTCCTTCTTTTTATGTATTTTGTACTTCAGCAAGCTCGGCTACCATACTTGAGGTCCTAAGTTCAATTTCCAGGAGGGGTCTAATAAATATACGTGATTTTTTACTTATTAATTTCTTCAATATTACCCTGGACTCTTTAATTCCTTCAAGCGGAGGGCTGATCACCTTTCCTTCGTGTGTTAACGATTAAGATGATACTGCGTTTATGAAGCAGTGCCCTATGCACCATCAGGTGCGGATAAGGGTTTGTAGAAGAGACTCCATAGAAAATTGTTGTCATAGAAACGTAAAATTACACTAGAAAATAGTTTATATAACATCATTAAAAATTCAAACATGCCATACGTTTTATTATATTTTACGATACGTAGTCAAACTGTCAAAATCGAAATTATTTTTAAAAATATACTTTATGATCCGCATTATGACAAAATGAGGTTTGTTACATAGATGGAAACAGTAACTTTAATACATTTTATATGGAAATTAACAAAAAGCGTTTATGTAAAGCTAAGTATCGATTTTCTAGGAGGCATTTTGTTATTAGGTCGTTTCCAAGCACGCAAGTATTCAAGTAATTTACATATTATTATACGTAATACGCGTTCGAGATATCTATTCAAAAGCACAATTTACTTTACGGTTTGATAACGTAATATTACTTTCACCACCGAAAAAATTAAAAAGGGTTACTTAATAAGTGTACAATGATATTTTGTGCGTGTGAAGAAAAAGTCATGCAGAACTGTAATAAAAAATCATTATTTTTTTTTTCATTTAAAAATTAAATAAAACCAACTTACATGAAGTATTTATAAGATTAATATTTTTAATTTAAAAAGAAAACAAATAATTTGACAGAAAAATCTGGGTATGATCACGTATGTCTAATACCTAAAAGCGGTCAGGTCAGTATTCGAAATAATCTGTGGGTATAATAATAAAAATAATAAATTTGGATAATTTATACAGTGCCATTTTCGTAAAATACTACCTGAAGGGCTCTTCACAAGGGTGGGTATGTTTGAGGAGATTCATGAATGTAGAAAAAGCGAAGAATGTTTGCAAAGCCAGAGTAGTGTGGCGTTCTATTCTCACTGCCTACCCCTGTGGAGGAGCGGTGTGATGGTAAGTTAGTTAGTTAGTTTATATTTATATTATTTACTTTGTCCATGTAGGTCTTCGGGTCGACCAAAAACGCATGTGATTAACATTTTTGCATACTGGTATAGTTATTATCCTGTAGAAGAGACGGATACGTCTCAAAACCGATAGAGAAAATAGAGTAAATTAGTATTACTAGATATTTCTAAATGAAGTAAAACAGAAGAAATATTTTTAATCTACCAGGAGAGCATATGTTAGACTGTGAATTTTTAACTATTTGTAAAGGAAATAGAACAGAATCATTACGTTCACGCGAAGCACTCGTTTACTGGTTGACCCAACAAGGACGCTAATTACACGTGTCAATATTCTACATATCTATAATTTGTACCATTTTGTACAAAGCATTTGAACATAGGTTTCACGAGCTTATATTCTTATACGATCTAAAATAAATACAAAATTCATGTGTATAAATAAGGTGATCGGCTAATAAAGTGATATTGTATATATAATAAGACACTTGTATAAAATCACTTTTGCCAAATGTGGTCTTATACAAGTGTTTCATTTTTATATTTAAAACACCATGTTATTCAACAAAGTTAATGCCAAATCAATAAATAATATAAATGATATTGCAAATAAGATATTGTACAAAATATTTCAAATAGATTCGTGCGAAAATAAGTATACTTACAATATAAAAATGTATTATGAAAATTTGGTAAAAATAAAGATATTGATTGTACTTGCTTCGCTTGGAGGGTTTGGATTTCAATGGGAAAATAATTATTTCCTTATGAAGCTTAAATAACTAAAACACTACTTTTATTCAATAAAAAAAAATGTTAAGTAATTTTAACTTTCTGACTATAACATCACTTTTATTTCACAAAAAAATCTTTAAGTAAATCCTACTTCCTGACAATACAGATCGGCAATTGGTTTTTAAAATGCCAAAGTCGTTAAAAATTCAAATCTATAATTATCTTTCTTTTAACCCTTATCCACACCCAATGGTGCATAGGGCACTGCATCGTAGCGACGCAGTGTTAACTTGATCGTTAATTGCATGAAGGCAAGGTGATCAGTCCTCCGATTCAGGTACGTGTCAAGGGAAATATTGAATAAATATTAGAGTGAAAAAATCACTCGTATTTGTTTTACCCCCCCCTGGGAATCGAACCCGGGTTCTTCAGTACGGTAGCCGAGCGTGCTGACTACGGAGCCGGTCGAATTATCGATAAACTTAAATATTTCCATACATTGGTGTGTAAATATTTAAGACATAAGAAGAAAACAATTAATGATCAAACTCTAACCCTTATCCGCACCCAATGGTGCATAGGGCACTGCATCGTATTGACGCAATGTTATTTTGATCGTAAATTATATGAAGGCAAGGTGCTTCGGGGACCAGTCCAAAGTGATATTAAATAAATATTAGAGTGCAAATTCACGAATATTTATTCTCACCCCCCTGGGAATCGAACCTGGGACCTCCAGCACGGTAGCTAAACACGCTGACTATAAAACCACGGAGGCGGACTAAAATGATCAAACTACCAGATATAAAGTCATGAAGAAAAGGATAAAACAGATTTCCATTAAATTATATCATTAAACATGAGGTTAATGTTACTTTTTATGCATTCAAACAGAGCTGTTAACTATGATATTAACGTATATATGTGATATATGGTACTCGATCATCAGTCTAAACACACTCCATCTTGTCGAACAAACAAGTTCCCGACACACATATATCTCAAATTTGAACTGCCGCAGAATGCGGTGGTGCATAACACATTCTGCATACTGCAGCATTAGTTCGCGTGACGTGGAACAATGCATAATTCTGTTTAATAGGGTACCTACAAAATGCACAGAGGTTCAGCGCACGTACCAGCAACGAACCAGCCCATAACCAAAGTCAAGAACGGTTATTACCCCTATGACTTACATTGTATGTTTTACATATCGTCTTGTTACTGGAAAAAGCTTCAAGTATAATTTATTGTTTTCAAATACCTACGCGTTGTTAAAAGTTAAAATGGCTTATATTCAATCAATAAGAGTAAGTAAACCTTGAAGTAATAAAAATATTGTAAATTTTATGTCATAACATAATTGTGAGTTGATTAAGTATTTATATATTATTTTATTAGTCCAGCTACGTGCAGCACAGTCAAGGGATAACTGGAGAAGAGTCATTGCTTCGGCAAGGGTTACAGTCCTCAGCAATGAGGAATAAGACGGTGAAGAATTACTCCAGAAAATATAACCATGTAAATATTATTTTATTTTATTTAAAAAAGTATATAATATAAAATTGTAACATTAACAATTATAAATATTACATTGCATTAACAAAAATAATTACATTCATAAAAATGAAGCCAATTAAACAATTCCACATTCATATTATAATAACTATAAACAATATTAAGAGATAAAAAAATATTTAAAAAAGTGGGAGTGTGTGTGTGAGGAAGGGAGTAAAAGGTATGGTATGGTATGAAAGTAACTTTTACGTTTATAGTCAAGTAAATTTTTTCCTTCTTTCTCCCCCCGACGTCGAAAATTACTTATAAGAAATTCCCTATTTTGGGCAGTCCGAAATAGCTCTTCGACGTTTTGTACTCCTGATCATTCTAGCATATTATAGAACCAGGAGATCCGTTTTCTTCCGACAACTCTTAGACAGACCCTCGATCTTTCCCTTGATGATCAGTTGCAGTAGCTTGTAACTTTCTCCTCTGAGCACATGTCTCAAATAGGACTTTCCGGGTTTAAATACTTAATATTAAATATATTATATTACATATTTTCCTATTCGATCTGGCTCCTCGGAGAACTCTTGAATTAAGGACCATATTCGTCCAGGGTAGGGTATCCGAAACGTTCTTCTATGCATCAACATCTCAAATTCCTCCAATCAGTTCACGCTACTCACATTAAGGTTTTTTTTTATCAACAGAAATATCGGATTTAACATACCCTACATTAAAAAAAATATTATTCGTTTATTTCTTGAATGTTTTTCGCAGATACTTTGGAAACCGGTTGGATAAAGTATACAAATAAAAAAAGTGGTTAAAACAAAGTTGTTTTATTTCATAAACTATTCGTTTATATTTAAAAATTAGAGAATTACTTATTTCAAACAAATATTTTTTTTATTTAACAAATTCGTTTATCGAAAAACCAGCATTTTAGTCGGTTTATTACGTATTGCGTCATCAACTTGTGCCTAACTTTATGTTGATATTTTTGCAATTAAATTAAATACTTTTCCGTTCTGTGCACCGGCCTATCCTATGCGCTGTAATTAAGAGTATTATAGATTGCAAGCTCCGCTCTGGGAATTCGAAAAATTATATATTATATGCACGATTAATTCATACTCTCGGTATTTGAAATGTATTCAGTTTTGATTTTTATCCCACTTTTTTCCTTACTAAATAACGTGTAATTTGCAAATTTAGTAATTTTTTAATATTTAATTTATTTGCTAATGGGGAAACTAAATATTTTTTTAATGGGATAGGTTAAACCTTGAGTTGATAGTTATTAAACCTCATTGATAGGATATACTAAATCTTGAGTTGATAGTTATTAAACCTCATTGATAGGATATACTAAACCTTGAGTTGATAGTTATTTAACCTCATTGATAGGATATACTAAACCTTGAGTTGATAGTTATTAAATCTCATTGATAGGATATACTAAACCTTGAGTTGATAGTTATTAAACCTCATTGATAGGACATACTAAAACTTGAGTTGATAGTTATTAAACCTCATTGATAGGATATACTAAACCTTGAGTTGATAGTTATTAAACCTCATTGATAGGATACAATAAACCAGATGATAGAATAAACCTTGAGTTGATAGTAATTAAATCTTATTGATAAACAGGAAAGGATAAACCAGTTGACAGGATAAACCTTGAATGCAAGTACTCGCACTTGTGAAATTATATAATCAATATTGTACAAGTGTGAGGAATAAATCAATCCGGGAAAAATCGGATATCAACAAATATCAAATATGTATCATGGGATGATACGATTGTATCATCCCATGATCTCTTTGTTTAGTTTACAGCTAAGAAATAATGGTTCTTCTTTCAAATTCCCTGATGACATTGTAGGGAGTGTACACATCGGTTCTATATAGTGCCTTCACTTATACTGCTGAAGGCATGGTCTGATGAATTAATAAAGACAGTAGTGTATTCGTGATTTGCTATTCAATGTTGGAAAAATTGTGAAAAAGTATGATAGATGGGTAAAATATAATATATTTCCCAACGAAAAATAAATACGAGAAAAATTATGACTATCTTTTCATTTTCCAAGCGCATTTTTTTTACATTAATGCTTTTTTTTCGAGGTTGAAGTTGCTCCAAGTGGTTCATATTTCATACAATATGATTTCGATTTCCGCCCCGAATGTTATAAATATACGAATAATTCTATGCAAATTGCTTTACATTTCCTTCAAAAAAGGGAAAATATCTTAAATTTTTTAAAACCTACCCGTTAAGGGGAAACACCCGACAACATTAAGTGCAAAAAGTGTATTGAATAAAATCTTAAAGGTCGTTAACCTACGTTTTATGGACTGAAAATACCTTATCGACTAATGTTTATGCGTTTCTTACTTTGAAATATTAATCTATTAACGTTCTCAAATGTATTTTCTAAATACACAACAATAAGTTATGAACCTCTCTCTAAAGTTACAAATATTTTCAGTCACTGTTAATTACGCAACTGATATTTTTTCTCCCTTCCTATCTCTTGACTCCTGGAATAGTGAGAAAATTTCAGGAAAAAAATAAAAAAATGATTATCCTACTAGTCTGCCTCCGTATTGTCGTGGTCAACGCGTTAGGGTACCGTGCTAGAGGTCCCGGGTTTTATCCCCTCTCAACACTCAAAAGGTGCATAAATCAGCGCATTAGATTGACGTGGTGTTAACTTGATCGTTAATTATATGGGAGAAGGAGTTTTGCGCTCTAGATATAAGAGAGGAGAACAATCTTTTAGGGAAAATAGATAAATGACATACGTAACTCAATTCGGGGTGGAAGACATAACGACCATATGTGAAAGGAAACAAAGAAAGAAGAGTATGTGAAAAAGTGGGGAAAAGATGCAATGGTTCCGACGCGTATGGTTGCATACTCGTATTCGTACTAGCTTACATCGCTTGGATACTCCGAATAAGCGCAAATCCCTTGATGAAGAATATCTTTGCTTGAGGTAGAATTTCACGAAAATGGAACTACATAAATTATCCAAAATTAACTACTGCTACTACCATCACGCCGTTTCCCCGCAGGAGTAGGCAGAAAGGATGGATCGCCACACTCTTCTGTCCTGACATACACTCTTCGGCTCCTTCACATATATACATCTAGTCATACATGCCCTCCGATTACGCAGACTTTTGACACCACCAGATTTTAGGTTCTGATTGATCTGATCGTGCCAAGTCTTTTTCGGTCACCCTCGTTCTGTTTATATTTTCTTTGTCATTCTCTCGTTATTCATTCGCTTCACATGTCCATACCACCGTAAAGAACTATTATTAATATACAATAGGTATGTAAGTATAAATAAAAGTTCAAAGCTAATTATGCGTGGCATAAATTACGCAAATACCCCTTCATAAAAACTACATGTTATTACTTTTCACGTCTGGGCACGCATGCGTCATTTAAATTTAAGTGTATGAAAAGTGAATTTGTTTCTATGGCAAAAATTTAACGCAAATTTTACCGGGTATTATATTTTATTTGTTTAAGCCGTCCAATGCCACGGATATTTGAGTAGTTTTTACAGCCGCTGTAAAAATTCACAGCCTAACAATAAGACTGGTCTCCCCGGTAGGATATACCCTCATACAGTGGTTCTTAACCGGTGCTCCGCGAGCTTGATGCAAGTAGTCCGCGAAATTTGGATTATTGGATGAATTTTTAAATGAATTTTGGATTTTCTATCAAGACGAATACCCAGGTCTCTCCACAAGGGAACTGAAAATTTTATTACAGTTTCCAACCTAAATATTTGTGTGAGTTAGGTTCATCGATATTAACCAATATTAAAACGAAAAAAACACGAAAGGCTTAGTAAATTGGATGAAGAAATGAGAGTTACTATATCAAATATTACACCTAATATCGCTAAAATTAAAAAATTAAATGCCGACAAGCTCAGGTATCACATTTAATCATTTTTGCAGCAAAAAGTTTCATTGGGGTTTTTAAGTTTTTTTTTAGTTTGTGTAATTTTTAACATATCTGTAATAAAAAAAAACAGTTTAATTTTTAAAATGATTTTATTTTTGAGATGATAATTTTTTGGCATCTCAACAAAGATTATGAAGAATATGGAAGACTGAGCATTTGCGGGGCTTACGACCGTCATAGGTTGGTTTAAGTGATCACTTTATACACGTGTAACATTCAACGATTCTACCCATGATTGACAACCACACCACCCAAATATTTGAAACTTCTATGTATTTATACGATTCAATTTTTAAAACATTGTACTTCAATCACTAGAATTGCACTAGTGACATCTATTGGTGAGATGAAAAAAGCTTTTTATTAAGCAGAAACTGTTTTATTTGCATGTGAGGTTTGAATCCTGGATTACAATCGCATACATGAGAAACGCTTGAAAATGTCCTTTTCATTTCATTATTTTATCTTATAATTTGTCCAGTTAATTTATTTTTAACATTTATAGTGTCCAAATACTTCACAAATCTGGATTATTATCAAAAAATAACTCCTATAATTGGAGATAATCCAGATTTGTGAATGAGCATTGGACACACTCATAATGTTCTATAGTTATCTTTGTTTTTTTTTAAAAATGTTTTTGGGGTACCGCGAATTTTCCTTATGATTATTAGTGCTCCTTGACTTCAAAAAGGTTTAGAACTACTGACCTCATGTGTATATTGTGTGCCTGCTGTGTATTTATAGGTTGGATTGAGTGGTATGCTGGTATAACCTTAATGTAAAATCAATAGTAACGGAATGTGTTAACTTTTGTATTATTCAATGGTGTAGAAGCAAATGAAATAACGGGTAATGACCGAAATACATTTTTACATAATAGGGATGGAAAACAAAAACGTTCTCTCTGCTACTTTCGGAAAAACTGAATATTTAGTTTAGTTTATTTCCATAATGATGATTGCAACCATAAAGTATGTAATTTCATGATAATTTAAAAGTGATCAAGATAAAGGTTATAATTAATAAATTAATTGAAGCTTAAAAAAAAACCCTTATCCGCACCCCAATGGTGCATAGGGCACTGCTTTACATAAACGCAGTGTTATCTTGATCGTTTACATATGAAGGAAAGGTGATCAGCCCCCCGCTTCAGGACCAGTCCAGGGTAATATCGAATAAATATTACAGTGAAAAAAATCACTTATATTTATTTGATCCCCCTGGGAATCGAACCCGGGATCTCCAGAACGGTAGCCGAGCGTGCTGACCATTACACTACGGAGGCAAATATAAATATATTAATTAAAAAACACTTGTTTTCAGGCGCCTCCTAGTACATGAAATAATTCGGGAAGGATCTCGCATAGAGTAAAACTGAGCAGGGCGGTTGTCAATCCTGAGTATAATGGTCAGTGTAACACACGTATAAAGTGATCATTTTAATCAGTTTATGGCAGGTCGTGAGCCCTGTAAATATCCAGATATTATTTTATCTTTAAAACCCTTGCATGGGGCTAAATACATTAGAGTACAATTTAATTTCACTTTTTACAACACATTTTGCGCCCTGAAGAGTGCCCTAGTGAGGGGGCTAGGGCACTCTTCAGGGCGCAAAATGTGTTGTAAAAAGTGAAATTAAATTGTACTCTAATGTATTTAGCCCCATGCAAGGGTTTTAAAGATAAACAGAGTGAATGGTGCACTAAAATCAGTTTTAGCAAATAAAAATCTATCAGCGGAAGCTAAACTGGCAGTACACAATGGAGTTCTGGTTCCAACCCTTATGTATGGAAGCGAAGCATGGAGTTGGCAAAAGAAGGATGAAAGCGGACTGAATGCAGTCGAAATGCGATCCCTCAGACGAATGTGTGGCAAAACGATGTTTGATAGATGTTCGAATGATGAAATAAGGAAAGAATGTAAGGCTGAGATAAGCATTATCGATAAAATTAAGAAAGGTGTGTTGAGATGGTTTGGACATGTGGAGCGTATGAGCGAAGAAAGAACGGTTAAACAAATTTATGGAGCGAATGTAGTTGGAAAAAGAAGCAGAGGACGACCGAGGAAAACTTGGCACAATCAGGTATGTCAAATACTTGAAAGCGGCCGGGTCAGGAGTCGTAATAATCGTCGGGTATGTATGAGGAGATGCATGAATGTAGAAGAGGCAAAGAATGTTTGCAAAGACAGAGTGGTGTGGCGTTCGATTCTCTCTGCCTACCCCTGCGGGGAAGCGGCGTGATGGTTAGTTAGTTAGTTAGTTTAAGAGTGCCCTAGCAAAATGTCAAAACGTTGGAAATAGGATAAATTATTAGAAGGATAAACTCAAAAAAAATATTAAAGTGTTGATCAAAATATATGTAAAATTGATGTCACATTATCTTGGGATTTCCACTATTTGAAAAATTTATCATGTCTCCTCTTTTTAATTGAAAAATATTTTAGTACAGAAGTTAACTATATTATTTATTGATTTGGCGTTTAATTTGTAGAACTCCATTTTAATTTATGTGTTAATTTTTAAACCAAACAAAGATTTTTTGAGTCTACTATGTTAAATTTTATTTAAAAAAAAACACATAAAAATTAATATTGTGACAATTGTTTCGCCTAGTTATGGCATTTTCAAACGAATCGTCACAAATTTAATTAATTTTTTTTTTAATTAAAACTAAGTAGACTCAAAAAATCTTTGTTTGATTTAAAAATTAATATTTAAATTAACTACATTACTTTTAATTAATTTTCTGAAAGTTTTATGTCTTAAATAAAAACCTTTTTTAAAATTTAGCTGTCTTGAAAAATTGCTAAAAAAGTAATTTCAATGATTTGAAATGGAGCAACTGTATTGTTGTATGTAATAAACATGCTCAAATGTTCAAAAAATGAGAATGGGAATGGCGTGTTATTATAGCTGAAAACATGGAATTATTTACAGCTGAAAACGGTAAAATTTCTTTACTTACCCCAATAAATTTGGGAGCACAAAAGCACTTCAAAATGTAGGAAGTGTATTCACTACACTGGCAAACTTCCAGAAATGTTTCGTTACGTTATATAAAAATTTGGCTCCAGCACTGATGAATAATCGTATTGTTTATTGTCCTCCGTTATTATGCTTTCCTATTCCCTTCTATCTACATATGACGATAAAGAAAAACGAAAAAAGTTTTTTTATAAGTCGGAATATTTTCTACATCCCAATATTTATTCAGTATCTAAAAAAAATGTCTCGTTTATACTGGGAGCAAAATATGTTTTTTTATGACTAGGTTTTTCAATTCTGTTACGATTGTTTCAATCAAGCCACGAGCATATATTTTTTTATATAATACATCTATGATTACGAATCCTTTTTTTACACTTTGATGTTATCTCAAACTAATGAAGGCACAATGTTCAGTACTTTAAATTACTAATAAATGATGAACACATTTTTTGTTGCTTTCTATCATTCTAATCATACTTCCATAAACATATTCAAAATCATCAAATATTATAATAATAATGGGTTACATACTTATTTTTATTGTAATATCAATCAATATATTTAAAATTAGGAAAATAAAACTGACCCAAGTCTAGGAAAGTATCTGAAATATAAAAAAAATGTAATACTTTATACATATTACTTATGCTAATTCATTGAGTCGCAGAGCACAGAAATAAATCAATGAAATCGAACGATCTTTTTCAGTATTCAGTACCTGACATGTTGACAGAATTTTTCATTTATTTTTTAACGTTTTTAATACATCTTAAATACTATTGTAGATTGGTAAAACATTTGATACATTTTCAATAAAAAAAAATGCTGGATAAAATAATACCAATTTATCGTGTTATTTTTATTCTATCCAGGCAGCCATGTAGGTCACAAAACTGACAATGAAACGTATAATATAAATACTATCTACGTATATGAATTCCGTTTTTGGCCAATCGATAATACCCTCTAATGTCATGTCGACAGCTGTTCCATTTAAGGAAGCTACTTCGCACGGATATTGACAGTACAAAAACCCTCCAGACAGCTCTCAAAGCTCGATATCGTTTACTCAAAGTTATGGCACGCGATAATATGGTATGGTGTCCAGTATCCACCTTAATCGGCCATTTCGTATCGTCAACTGAAATGGTAAAACAGCTGTTATTTCTGGGTTAAATTCTCCCTTCCTACTGACTAATAGCGTCTGGGTTACACGTGTCGTTTTTTCTAGAGCAACGCCTCATTCATGGACGATCGATAAAACGCGAGACAACCCCTTTAACTACGCATTTTCTTATTTTATCCGATTGGCAGATCGTGATTCAAGATTTAATATCGATGAATTAATCAAAACTTTTATTCCAAATTCACTAGAAACTATCGTATAATTTATATTTGAAACTCTAACTCGTGGTTTCAGGTTTTGAATAAATAAATTTTAATGTTTGTTTTATCAAAAACATTAAAACTTAATATATATTTGATCACTATTGTATTCTTCCCTTTATTATAACCTAAAATAAAATATATACCCACACACAGGTCATGCCTTGGGAGATTGTATTAATATAATCTTTTTTTCTTAAAATTATATTATATAGTGTAACGGAAACAAATAAAAAAAATAAAATTAAACAACTATTAGTGAAATATTTAAATATAAAGCTGGCATTATTACAATAAATTAACTATTTAAAAAATTTTAGCCGGCCGAAAATAGGTATCTACCCTATAAAGTGAAAAACTTAATCTTTTATTTTTATTTTTTATTATTTAATACTTGCACAATCCAACATTCAAGTAAGTTACATACGATTACGAACGTGATTATACAATAATTTCAAAGCTGATAAAACTGACGCCGATTTTTCAGTCTTACATCGATACGTCACAGTGTTTGCAACGCCTCATAATGGCAAAAGAACCGGTCGACCTGGCAGGAGTTCCTCCCTCGTGAAGTAATATTTCGGCTAGACAGGGTGTGGGGGTGGGTTCTTGTATAGATAGGGTCGTGCGTAATGGCGCCAGTCTGCAGCCTCGGTAACGGGGTGCGGCTGGTGACGTCATGTCCGCCCAAATGCCAACCAGACAATGTACGAATGTAACAGGGCAGCATGGAATTGACGGGGGTATTAATTTACATAAATCATTGTATTTAGACGTAACAAATATGACACTATTGTATTAAGATTCATTCGATTAAATAAACGCTTTTTGTTTGGTAGACATGATTTAGTTTTTAGCAAAACGTTATCATAGAAATAGACAATTAATAATGGATTAAGGAGAAACATATTTATTTTATCAGATTTATTATTTCCATATTTTACACTATTTTGGATAATTTTATTTTATTTAATTAAAATTAAAGTTTTTTCTCTCAGCTTTTATATGGATTTATTGCGTTATTATGATGCGTTTAAAGTATTAATTATATTCATTGTATTATTAGCAATTTTGCAATGTAACGGTTCCATTTTTTCATGCATAAAGAATTTAAAATATTTGTGCTCAAAAATATTTAAAAATAAACCCATTGTATTTTTTTCCATGACGTATTCTAACGTTATCTTTCGGAAGATCCTTTAAGTTATTATTCTTTTACGATGAATAATTAGGTAAATGTTTCTTTCTTTGATAATACTTTTAATATTTATTGTAAGCAAAAGATTTGATAATATTAAACGCTAATTAAAATTATAGTCCAAAGATGTGTTTCATCGTTTGAAATTAATGAGAAAATTTAAGTGTCTGTAAAAATGTCTCGTTTTCTAGAGAATCTAATAAAATGACCGTAAAAAGATTTCCGCAATATTTACAAAGCAAATTGCTTTCCTCTCGGAAGCGATTTGACCCGAGGTTTTCAGGTGAAATTGCTGTTTTACGAGTCCACGCCGCACCTGAATTCTAATAAAATAAACTTAATATGATTTGTTTTTACAAGGGGTGCGTTTTTTTGTAATTAGTGAGAAATTAATTTACCAACCCTTTCATAAGGATGAACAAAAATCATTAAAATCAAATTAAACTTTTCAGCATGGTCGTAGGTTTATACATAAGTAAGTTTAAGGCTTAAAAAATTTACACATATAGTTTTCAAATAGAGATCGTAGACTTCTTGGCTTGTTAAGTCGACAAATAGGTTCCCTTTGACTACTTGGGAATCAATCTAATCGTGATCTTATCATTGTACTTTTCAAAGCTGAACGTTTTATTTAGGTAGGAGTTGCATTTATTATTTACATTGCTTATAATTTGTTCGCCTCCGTAGTGTAATGGTCAGCACGCTCGGCTACCGTTCTGGAGGTCCCGAGTTCGATTTCCAGGGGAGGTCAAATAAATTTAAGTGATTTTTCAATCTAATATTTATTTAATATTACCCTGGACTAGTACCTGAAGCGGAGGGCTGATCACCTTTCCTTCATGAGTTAATGATCAATATAACACTGCGTTTATATGATGCAGTGCCCTATGCACCATTGGGGTGTGGATAAGGGTTTGAATGAATAATAACAAGGTTTAAAGATCTTTAAGTGGATTTTTGTTACTTCTGGCTATAAAACATGTTTTATTTTTATCTGTGTTGGGAACAGGAAGAATAAACTAGTATGGAGCAATCAGGAACTTCTCAGCAATTGCTCATTGCTGGGAAAACCACGTAAAACTCTTCGAAAGAAGCTGGTCTGTTAGCTGTCATCAACAGGCCTTCCGTCCCAGTAAAAGAAGGCTCAGCATTTTGTGTCCTCGCTTGCTAAACTGAAGGTTGGAAATTATATATCAAATTTTTATTTTATTTTCTGCCCTATAAAATATCCAGTTGTAATATAACTTGGAACTATACCGAGAAAATAAATTGCTTTTATTATTTTTTTATAGTTATTATTCTACGAGTCGTAACACTTATTGCAAAAAGGTGAATATTCAGAAAACGAACTAATTAAATTCACGAGAAAAATAGCTTTCATATTTAAATGGGAAATGTTTCGTCGGAGTTTAAAATACAAGACGTGATAAATTTTCGAAACTGAGAAAATAATTACCATAATTAACTGTGGCGAAGGAAGGATAAGCCGACTATAAATAATAAAGGTGGTGGTATTATTTTTTAATCAGAGAAATATATAACGAAAAACGGAATAAAAGAAAAAAGTTTTTTTTCAACAAAGAAAAAAATTACAATATTTTGATTGTGTCTAAATACAGATTCACAAATCAGGATTATCTCTAATTATTACTTATTTTTTGCATTATTTTTGACATTTCAAATTTATGTTAAAAATAATTTATGTTAAAAATAACTCCTCATTGGAGATAATCCAAATTTGTGAACAAGTACTTGGACACACTCAATATGTAAATAAATTCATCGGTCAAATTATAAGCTTAAATATAGATCGAAAATGATGTTTTCTAGCGTTTCTCAAGTATGTGAATATAATTCAAGTTTCGTACCTCACATACAAATAAAAGAGTTTCTACTTAATATAAACTTTCTTCATTCCACCATAGATCTCTCTAGCAAACTCTCGTATACTGTTTATCGAATTTGATCAATATATCTAGAAGTCTTGAGAATGAGATTAGTGTGGTTGTCAATCATGGGTAGAATTAATGAATCTTACTCGTGTGTAAAGTGATCACTTAAACCAGCCCAGACATTCATATTCTTCTATATCTATGCTGAGATGTCAAAAATAATGTAGGTAAATAAAAAATTGTTGGGTATTTATTTGAAAAATATCCCAGACGCTATTTAATGTTTCCGTATGAATGAATGGCATTAATGTGCGGCAGGAACTTCGTTCGAAACGTGCTTTATTGGGAATAAGTATTCGTGCATGCAGTGCGTCTGAGGTTCGATGCCCTGCTTAGCCGTAAGTGACGTGTGACACGGCATAATGAAATGTTAGTGGTATTTTTATAGTCCCTTGTTTCGCGGAAAGGATCAATTAACAAGGAAACAGAAATGCAAGGAGTGTTTATGCGAAAGGAGCTGAATAACACACAGGAATGTATTTTTTATCTTTCAATTCATTATTCAGCGTAAGTAAAAGATTATTAAATGTATTATTCACAACATGTTTAAGTTTGAGTGTGCTTAAATCTTTGTTTAATAATCCAGGGTTTGTTTCCACTTAAGAGTTATTTTTATCGATTCAATTTAGATAACTTCGAAGTCGAGAAAAACTCAGAATTTGTGAATTAATAACTTGTTTACCACATTTTGAGTGTGTCCAAATACTTGTTCACAAAATCTGGATTATCTCCAATTACAGGAGTTATTTTCATTTTATTTTTGACATCTCCTCAAAGATGAAGAAGAATATGGAAGTCTGGGCATTTACGAGGCTGACGACCGTCATAGGCTGGTTTAAGTGATTACTTTACACACGTGTAACATTCATCAATTCTACCCATTATTGACAACCACACCACTCAAATTCTTAGAAGTTCTATATATATGAAACCAATTTAGAAACCTTGTTCTTGAATCACTAGAACTTCACTAGATAAATCTATTGGTGAGATGTAAAGAAGCTTTTTATTAAATTTTAGGGTTATTGTTTTTATTTTAGCTTTTTATTATTTTTAATATTATTAAGAATTTGAGTGGTGTGGTTGTCAATAATGGGTAGGATTGGTGAATGCTACACGTGTGTAAAGTGATCACTTAAACCAGCCTGTGACGGTCGTCAGCCCCGTAAATGCCCAGACTTCCATATTCTTCTTCATCTTTGATGAGATGTCAAAAAATAATAATAATTTGTTAATGACGAGTTAATAACTTGTCTCAATATAAGTTTTACATAAGTTGAAAATGATATAATTAGGCGTCTCCTAGTATGTAATATAATTCGTAAAGAAGCCTGCATAGGATTCGTAAAAGTCTCTGGTAATTAAAAAAACTCAAATTAAAAAATAAATGTTGCCAAAATGTATGTACAAAAAAGTGTCAATTGAAGCCTAAATATAGCTTCCAAAATTTGACTATCATTTAAACCAACCTACGATGGGTTGTAAGCCCTGTAAATACCCAAACTTCCAGATTTTTTATTTTTCTTTCTCGAGATATCAATACTGATATTATTACTTAGTTATCCAAATACTGTCTCAAACTCATTCCTATCCGCACAAGCTGATATGAGTGGGAAAATAAATTGATCGTTTTATTTTTGGTAGCAAAAACTACTAGATATCTACGAAAGTCCCTTTTCTGTGAACAGTCAAAGTTTTTTCATAAAAGATCAATTGATTGATGAGTGACTCAGAGCACAAAGCCTAGGAATAATGGTCTTTTTTGCTTTATTCTTGAATAATCCCTGGAATACTTTTTTGTACCACGTCTCTACATCGCTCACGTTAAACCCCAAACATTACACAGAAAAATGGACAAATTGATTATAAATCTCCTATGTTATCGGGGAAACTGTGTAAAGGATTTTTTTTTCAAAAACAGTCTAAAATAATACATACTTAGTTTTTTATTTTGACGATAAAACATAGGTTTAAGTAGGTTATAAAAAAGGTTTAGCACGTAAAGACTCTTGAAAAACCTTGAATTTTAAATTAGGGTACCGGGGTAACAGAAATATTGCCAATAGTTTTTAGTAAAAATGTGGGTCTCATATCCTTTTTATCATGTATTTTATGAATTTATTTTGTACTATTATCAATATTTACGATCATAATAAACCATTTTGGATGTCTTATGTTGGGAACCCACATAACTTATAAAAATGTAAGTGTATCTTTTATGTGAATTTTACTAAATCAGTATTGGTCAAAACAAAACATGTTTTTTTTTACAATTAATATTAAACGCTGCGAAATATTACTCACGTTATTTATTTTATCAAACATATACTTTAAGAAATACTTGATTACTGAATGTTCCCGTATCAAGGGGATATTTTATAATACTTCTTTAGAAAATTTATTTGTTAGTTTAAAAAAAATATATATATATTAATTTTGGCTAAGTAGCTCCGTCTCATACGTTAAATCCACCTCCATTTTTAAATTATTAATATACTATTTTATAAATAGTATTAAATGATTTTAAGGATAATGGAGTGCAAAATACTCCTATATTCGAAGTACATTCGATCACACATGGTACATGGTATTTTATTTTGTCTAATATGTTTTCGATTTTTTGATATTGTGGTTCCATGATTGTGATACGCATGTAGTTTAGCTAAGAGGTGTTTTCTTGGGACTTGTAGGAGTATATATTAAATGTATTACAATGTTGAATTTTTATTCTTAGTTTCTATTTTGTAAAATAATTTTGAGAATTACGTAAAAATGTCACGTTCAGTACACACCAGTACACTGAATCAAGAAAACATGTTTTCCAAGGAGTTGCATCTTATCAAGTTAAGTCATTAGTGATAATTATTCCTCTTCTCCAGTCTGGGCTCCTGGTAGCTCTGTAAAATAATGGAATTAGAAACTTTGTAATTTTGTTAACAATAAACACTTAGTTTGTTTTGAAACTTGGTAGGTTTATCTGTTTTACTTTTTGTGAGTAAAGTAAATTTTTTGACAGTTAAATATTTAAAAATTATAACTTTTTAAAAAAAACTGTTAATTTTAACTTTTTATCAATTATGATTTGCAAGATGGCTAAAACAATAACGTATTTATTCGTGATGAATATTAACTGTGGTTATATTTTTAGTGATGAAGCTCCACTGTATATTAATGTATAAGTGATGTTTAGAAAAATACATTTTATTTAATGTTTATTTGAATCATTGTACAAAAATGTGTTACTAATTTTATTATTTATAAATTAATCACTTAGGCAATTTTATAAACTCATCAACATGAAAGTGTAATGTTGAATAAAAATACAATCACGTTTTAAAAACGGGTTTTGATAATTTAACATGTTTTAAATTAAATTTTTCATAAATAATAGATTTTGGCACGGACCTGTGCCATGAATTCAGGGCTTGATCCAATTGTCCAATGTTTTTCCGCCAACATTCAGGAAAAATAATCCGGTTGAAAGGTTCGCATAATAACCTAGTTTCAGGACAATGTCGTCTGACCCATCAGGTTTCAGCGGACGTGGCTTTCGAGGATTTCTTTTGTCTAGATTGAATTATTGAGGGTAAAAGGTTACGAAATTCGTTTAGCAGTTTTTCAGCTCTACCCAAAACATGTTATCAGGTGAAAGCAGCCGCTTTAAAACCTTAAATAAGCTTTGAAAAATACTAGACAAGCTTGGTGTATGTTCAAGCTGTGAAGTATATCGAAAGCTCAATAATGTCAGCACCTATTACGATATGTATCCCGTATAGACTAACAAACCATCCATTTTTCTGAACTTTTAACATTTTCCATGTAGATTAACAATTATTTTCGGGTATTTGGCAGCAATTGCACTAAACGTATTGCAATTTGTGTTTTTACATTCAACACTTGTCATATTTAATATTTAAAAAAAAATCGTTTTAGAGATTTACAGAGATTTTCGGGAAGAGCATGGAATGAGAAGAATGTTTATGATAATGAATAAAGAATATGTATTAATTTTAAATCAAACACAGATTTTTTGAGTCTACTGAGCTGTATTTCATTAACAAAAACACATAAAAATTATATTGTGACTGTTGTTTCGCCTTGTTAGGGCTTTATCAAACGAATGCCCTAACAAGGCGAAACAATTGTCACAATATAATTTTTTATGTGTTTTTGTTAATAAAATACAACTTAGTAGACTCAAAAAATCTGTTTTTGATTTAAAATTAACACATAAATTAAAATTAATACATAAATTAAACACCAAATCAATAAAATAAAGAATATGTTATTAATGCATATAAAACTACACTGCATGTTATAGGCTCACAGTCTATCGTTGGCTGGATAAAGTAATCACATTGTGCAATATTACCTTTAATTTAAAAGCCATAATAGGTAATCAACTTCTAAGCTTTCTACTTTGAGAGCAATTTTACTTTATTGATTGTGTACATACATAGTACCTACTCTAGGATAAACTTGTCCAAAGGCATTAAATAAACAATCGTAATTTAGATCAATACAATGAATATGCGTTTAACTATTGTAGTATTTACAAATATATCGATTTTTAATCATTAATAACCCTTTGTATCTATTGTATATAGCAATTGTACTTATGTATTGCGTGTGATTATATTACCAGCATTAATTTTATATTACATCATTCTTGTTGCTGTGTGCCCTAACCGAAAGTGACCCTATTTTAGTTAAAATGTCACCTAATAATTCTGTCTGTGAAATATTTAATAAATAATAAAACCCTTATCCACACCCCAATGATGCATAGGGCTCTGCGTCATATAAACGCAGTGTTATCTTGATCGTTTATACATGAAGGAAAGGTGTTCAGCCTTCCGCTTCAGGTACCAGTCCAGGGTAATAATATTGAATAAATATTACAGTGAAAAAATTACTTATATTTATTTTACCCCCCTTGGGAATCGAACCCGGGACCTCCGGAACGGTAGCCGAGCGTGCTGACCATTACACTACGGAGGCGGACAGAGAAAGAGTGAAATATTTAATAACCTTAACTTGACACCAATACCATGACCAAATGCAATAACAAAAATAATCATTGTTTTTTCTTGGAAATATTTATTTCAATTATTTTTATAAATGTTTTTCTTAATATAATACATTAAAATTATCTTCATTATCTACTTTTGAAACGATTCTATTAACAATTAACAATCTTGATTTTTTTGTTCATCTCATCATAGACGAAGAAGGGTATAGAAATCTGGACATTTTAGGGGCTTATGACCTGTCATAAACTGACTTAAGTGACCACCTTTTACACGTTTAACAATTACCATTCTACCTATGATTGATAACCACACTGTTTAAATTTCGGAAGTAATATTTCTTCTTCAACTGAAAAGATATTCCATATGCTATTTGATCGGCGTCATCTTTGGTTGAATTAAGTAACTTTTTGTTGTTGCTAGAAGAAACTTTCGTAATATGAATGCAAATTTTTTTCCAAATTATTTAACATACTACGAGGCGCCTAGTTATTGTTATTTAAATTATATTTGAACAGTTTTTTTTATCCAGAATATTATGAGTGTGTTTAAGTTATTGGTTACAGAATTTCGTTTTAATCTACTTGAACATCTTGATTTTTTTAACATTTTTGTCCAAACACTTGTTTACAATTTGGATTATCATGTCATTTTTTTCTTCTGAAAGTTCTAGTGATTCAAGAACAATGTTTCAAAATTGGTTAATATATATAGAACTTCCAAGAATTTGAGTAGTGTGTTTGTCAATAATGGGTAGAATTGATGAATGTTACACGTGTGTAAAGTGATCGATAAACCAGACTCCGTTAATACCCAGACTTCCATATTCTTCTCAATCTTTAATTTTTCTTAGTAAACATAAATATTTCTAAAAATTCTATCATCACACGAGTTTCGATAGATTCAGCATCATTATATAATACTGTGTTTGATAATGATGTTGAATGTTTGATGCAGTAGGTTTTTATAAAAAGTGGTATTTGCAAAGTAAAATTTATGTTAGAATAATGATAGTCTGCCAAATAAAATTATGTATTTATTTCATCATTTTTTGCAAAGAAGATATTTCAGCTTTAAATGCTCATTATGCGGTTATTTATCTTAAAAGCTAAAGCATGTTTTACATTTTAAAATGTTGTTTTACATTCATTACTTGGTTATACACAATGTTCTAAAATCTAGGGGATGTTATATTCTGAAAATTCCATCTCAGGGATGTTTTACGGCTGTGTTTGAGATGGAAATTCAATATATGCCGTCAATCTCGAATGTTCCATTTACAAAATGTCAACCTTCGTGGAACCTCGGCTTTAAGGAGAAGGACGTGTGATGTCTATCGGGAATATTACATAAGGAATGTGTGTATACAATAGTAGATCCTATTACCGACATGCGATGACAGAATTAATGCGTCAATCGATCTTATTCTACAGCTTTTGTAAAGAAATATGACAATCCGAGATTTAAGTATGTACTAGTAAGGTTTTGATTAAGTATATGAAGAAGCATTACGAAGTCTGAAACAAAAAATCTATTACCCAATATAAAATACTGTAAAAAGTTGAAATGCTAATTTATTTTCCTTTATTCCAAACCATAACAAAATGTTTTGAGGTGAAGAGACTCAAAAGGGTCATAATATAAGTGATGTCAGATATTCATATAAATTAACAGATAGGAATATAAAGTACTCAACCAAATTTTTAAACTTATTAGCGCGATAAATTTTATATTATCGATTAAAAAAAACGAATTAAGTAATGACTCAATTGAAAAAAATCGATTGATCACCATCTATAAAACGATCTTCTCTCCAAGAATTTTGTTAACGTTACATTTTTATTCATTTGAACCCTGGATCTACCGAGAAGAAGCAAGAATTTCATTTTAAACGCATTTTGTCGGAAATAGGCGACGCGTTACATTTTCGTTATTGGCACTTTGTAACATGAATATAGCCTTCGAGAAACGACGTTACAACTTACTCAGAGCTTCGATGTATTTTAAATTTATCGAGAAGTTTGAATCTGATCATGTAAGTGTTTTAGAATTGAGTCACGCTACAAAACGTAAATCTTCAATCTCTCCTTTCCTTCATTTGCAATCCCCTAACGTTAATCTACTAATTGCAGGTTTTGCAATTCAGTTAAACTAAATATATTACTGATATATTAAATTTATTAAATTTACCACGATCGAAAATGGAAATTTTCGATCGTGGTAAATTTGATTTGATCAATAATTATCATATAAATGTACTCAAAATTTTCATGAAACTCCAGGTTATTAAGTTAAGCATTAAGGCCATATTTCATCTTTGCATTATGAATGTTTAATATTATGTGAAAGTTTATATTGAAATAAGAGAAACTTCAAATGAAACCGTTTTAGACGTTAAATATATGAGAGAAGTACATTAATAATAAGTTTTATGGCGCAATATGATGAAATGTTATTTGCAAGTTATAAAATTATTCGAAGTTTCTTGCAAAATGTATAAATACAATATAACAAAGTTTGCCATTTATATTCATGCAAATCTTGAGTGAAAGGAAGGAAAATTTCAAAGACAAGTACTTGTATTATATTAAAATCTTCTTTTACCTTTATATGGATTTAATAGATTATAGAGCATTGAATAGTATTGAAGCAGTACTATCTTGATCGTTAGTAACATGAAGTCAATGAATTAGAATACCTATTAGCAAAAAATGAGCACCCATAGATACAGTCAGTCATTGATTATCAATCTTAGTACAATCAAAGATTGTATTATTTATATTTATACCCAGTCAACAGTTATTTTATTAAATCTCCATGAAAACATCGAATTTATTTTGCTGTTTTATTAAAAATGTTACATAAATTAGGTGTTGTTTTTTTAATCAGAATTTTTTACTCTTATTCTTAGATTTGGATTCTGGTAGCAGCTGTGTACGGAAATCTATCAAGCTTATTAGTTTCTGAAGTGCCGTCATGTTTGGGTTATTTATTCATAGCAGAATTAAGATGTTTTCATAAGATATACATTAATTTTCCAAGTTAAGTTATTTTGTAAGAAAGCCCACGGTAATTTATTACGGTACAGAGTAATCCCAGGCGATTACCAGGAGCACAGAGTGGAAAAGGAGATGTTTCTTTTGTGGCAGCGGTATCATAATTTCAATTAAATACCTGCCCATAGAGGGTAGCACACGCAAGACAGATAAATACAGGTAGAGCGTCTTTATAAATTGCCTCGGCTTATATTGTTACTTGTATAAATGAAATTATTTGACGTGTAAACCCATCCTAGCATTATTATGCTACTATATAAATGCCTTGCTTACCCTTAATTATTTCAAACATAACTTTAATTTTACTACAATTCTGCTTTTCTATATAATTCTGCGATAAATGTTTTTGGCGGTGGAATTTTTCAAGACAATCGAGAAATATTATTTTTAAACGAAAAAAAGATCTCCAACGGATTACTTTAAACATTTTTATTATTATTTATTATTTTTAAAATAAATAACCCGCAAATTCTCTACTTTTGGAGGTTCATATGCACGTAGGATACTAAAAATAGGGAAGGAAATGTGAAGAATATATCTCAAACACCCATAACAATTGAAAATACGTCTAAGTTTTAATTAAACGGATAGATTTTACCACAAAGTGACTGCCGAATCAATTAATAAAATATTTTTTTCTTGAATTTATTTTGCAATTGACGGGAACCAAACCTATGACCCTAGTTTCGCAGTCGAAAATCCAACCTGTCATTGTGTTTCAAATCTAATTATTATCTTTTCTAAGTAAGAAATTCTAGATATAATAAGGTTATAATTTTTTTATGCACAAGAGTTGAACGATAGTTTTTTGTTGTTGATTTGTACAATTTTTTATTATGGTGTTAGAATCAATTTACTCAATATTACCTTGGACTGATACGAGTACCTGAAGCGGAGGGCTGATCAACTTTCCTTCATGTGTTAACGATCAAGATAACACTGCATTTATGTGATGCAGTGCCCTATGCACCATTGGGGTGCGGATATGGGTTTGAAGAAAAAGAAGATTTGTACAAAGATTTTTGCTTTGGGCATAAGATAAGGTGAATTTTACAAATGAATAGAAATCTACATACGCGTGAAAGATGCGGCATTATATTAGTGGTAGATCATAAGAACGATTGGTGATCAGTGAAGATTATTATACTCCTAAAAAAAACTTTTCATATCATTACATACTGCGACAAAAATATTCGTTTTAACAAAAGTAAATCATTTTTTTTAAATTTGTTTTGTGGAAAAATAATATCAAAATATTTATTTTATTCGGTGATGAAAATTTCATTTTAAATTTTGATTTTTCGAAAATCTGCTCATAAAATTTATCTTAAGTATCCTTTTTTAAAATGAAATACTAAGAAATAAAGAAGATTTTCTAGCTTTGTCGAAGGTAGTTGATTTTCATTTTTCACATTTCACAGTCTTGGCAGAGCACCTGTTAAAGAATGTATCTGTATTTTCTTTCCCATTTCGCTAAGCCGGAGACTTATTCAATCGGATTTTTCATGGAAAACACAGCAATAACTTCTGCGTAACTTCAACTTGCGATATTAAAACGACTTTATTCTGCGGCTTCACCTTAAATATTATATCAAAACGTTTAAAGACACCGTGCTTGAAATATTTATGGCGGAAAGTTTTATACTTTTGTGAGAAGAATGTAAATTTTGAAATTTTCATTCCCTTTTCTCGGAATCTAAGTTATGGGGTGTTTTTTTCTCTCACACTAAAAGTCTGAATTGAAGAAAATACCTACTTTTATTTAAATAATATATGTATAGTTAAATCTGGAACCGTTTTGTATCTGTTAAATTCAGTCACCTAGTAGAATCACCTATTCCGAAAATAAATGTCGTGTCATTGAGTTTTGCTAATGACGTATTTTATATTCTCAATCTGTATAACTTTATTACGTCATTTATAATAGATTCTAGATGTTACTCTATTATGGTGTGATATTATTATTTGAATGCCCATTCAGTTAAGCATTATGGAGCCGGAAAGGACTTGACATGTTCTTGACACTACTGTGGTATTATCTGTATTTAGAAATTGTATCAATATTTATAGCATAAGGGTAAAATATAGAAAGTATATTCATTGTAGATTTATATTATCCACTGACACTTCGTGATGGAATTGCATTTTTAATTTATTATTAGATTAAAACCAATATTTTTAGCTTTTCCACTTTTTTATTTGACCAGCGACCGGGTTTCGTCGTTACCGACATCATCAGACTGGTCTGATTCAAGTGATCAGACCAGTCTGATGATGTCGGTAACGACGAAACCCGGTCGCTGGTCAAATAAAAAAGTGGAAAAGCTAAAAATATTGGTTTTAATCTAATAATAAATTATATTCATTGTCATTATCCCTTTGCGACAGGAACATATTTATGCTTTTACAAAATTTTGAGTGTGTATAAATACATGTTCACTAATCTCCATTTAGGAGTTCGGCTGTCCAAATTTAAAACACAGTAAGGGACATTTTTTTGTCGTACGTTTTTTTTGCTTTTTTGGACTAAGTAAAATCTACTTAGTCCAAAAATGCAAAAAAAAACGTACTTCAAAAAAATGTCCCTTACTGTGTTTTAAATTTGGACAGCCGAGTTATTTTTATGTAGTGAACTCATATGTACTGTGTCACGAGATTAATCAATATAACTTGGAGTTCCAAAAATTTGAGTTGAGTGGTTTTCAATCTTGTATAGAATTGGTGAATGTTGCACGTATTTTAAATGATCACTTAACCAGCCTATGATAATTCATAAGCCCTCTAAATACCCAGACTTATTTTATGAAATGTTCTTCTTCATCTATTTTGTGATGTCATAAACTTATATGTATACGTAATTATCTGCTGATATGTCTATGCTCAAAGGGTTATAACAAAACCAATTATTCAAGCATCGAGTTGAAGACAGTCAAAGTGAATAACAACTAACGTCTAACAAGGCAACTAGCTGAGCAACTAGCATCTAGTGTGGTTGCCTTTCATCTACACACGTTGGCGATGGTACGTTCCATGTGGAGTTTGTAGTTTCCGATATCAGATGACATCGAAGTTAACCTCATGTTTCTAGGGTGGATATTACGTGCTGGTATTGTGATCACGACATAGAACGACTACCAAACTTAATGCGGAGCAATCCCCCTGACAAACAGGTTAATTTCCAAACAATGTGGTCCCCGAAGGCTGACACTTTATACCTACCATATATTGACTTTATATGACAATATAAGGTACAAAGTGTCAACCTCTCGTGACCGACGAGACACAATTGAAATACTTTGTATCGGACACTGGTGGCTGACACTGGCAGTCAGTGTGTTAAAGACACATTTTTTGGATCATAATCAAGGCTGAGTTGTAGTAGGAGGAAGTTTAAACATACACATATTCATACACACATATATATATATATATACTTATATATATATAAATATATATATATATATATATATATATATATATATATATATATATATATATATATATATATATATATATATATATATATATATATATATATATATATATATATATATATATATATATATATATATATATATATATATATATATATATATATATATATTTATGTATATATATATATATATATATATATATATATATATATATATATATATATATATATATATATATATATACATATATACATATATATATATATATATATATATATAAATATATATATATATATATATATGTATATGTATATATATATATATATATATATACATATATATATATATATATATATGTAAATATATATATATATATATATATATATATATATATATATATATATATATATATATATATATATATATATATATATATATATATATATATATATATATATATATATATATATATATATATATATATATATATATATATATATATATATATATATATATATATATATATATATATAAAAATTCTGATTGATTGTAGAGCCATCTCGATATGCACTCCATAATTAATACAGCTTGTAATGGTCTATGTTTTCGAGTTAGTTTATCATTGTTGCGTAGATGTCGCTGTAGGTACATCAGTTTTGTTTAATATAAAAACTATTTCGTTAAATAATTTTGGTAAAAAAGTAGGCCATTTCTAGAAACTCTATTTCTCGAACCTTCTTCTGTCCTGACGAATAAATTATTAAGTGCGGTCATTAATTAAAAGTCATTCACTGGCAAGATCTATGTTCCGGAGTATCTCTAAAGTCTAACTTCAGTTTGACACGAATAGTTGGAGGATACCGATATGTTAAAACATTTTGTTTGACAATAACGTTTTTAAAAATGTATTACTGAGAAATCAATACTGCCATCATCTGTAAAAATAAGAGTATACACGAAAAAAGTTTGAAGTTAAGCCTTTATTTATGTATTAGAGATTTACTTGAAGTTCATACTTGGAAAACGCATGAATAAAAAAGGATATTGTCATTTAAAAACCAACTTTTGTTCGTTTATTTAAAATACCAAAGTCTTATGAAATATGTGTTTAGATTAGGTTTTGAATTTCGTGTTTCCACCCCCACCAAGAAACGTATTTGTAAGTGAGGATACCAATTCATTTAAATTATTGACATTGTTAAAAACGTAGTGAAAATACACCCAAAAAACATTTTTCAACGGAAATTATTTCATTTAATATTTAATTGGGAATATCCCTCGTTATTTTGAATTTGATAAAGCTATTTCGATTAATGATAGTCGTAATCAACATAAAAGCATCCCTCTCTCTTCCCATCCCTCTAAATCATTAGCCTATATTGTGTATGGACCGCATGGTAACAGGAGAGCACCTAGCAATAGTAGATTTATGGAAAACATCCCCTTAGGCGAAGTCTGTAAGGCTAGGACTATTATTGATCGTGACTGGTTTCAGTTGGTCACTTTTTCGGGGCGTCACCCATCAGCTGTTTCTCTCTTTCTCGTTCGCACGGATCGCGTCTGGCAACTTGGCATCCCCCTCTGGCGCCACCGAAATCCCACCCACTTTATTGCATGTCTGTAGGTTATGGTGATGGAGATTGATTTTATCGCCTTTTATTTTCTGCTTTCCTGATCGCTCTCGGAATTACGTGCGATTCGGAAAAATAAGGAAATATGAGTCGGAAAAAAATGACATGACGGGTAATTGATTTTACAAATGGGAATGGAGAAATGTATTTGGCTGAAGGGTTTATACGAACATAATATATTATATAAGCATTAGGTAGTAGGTAGATTAATATAACTCTCTACCCTATTCACAACTTATTACATACTCCCTCATTTATACGACTTCTCGCTAACATCAACCAACTCGCACAATCGTCAAGCGAATTATATGACCCGTATCAAACGGAACAGGGTAGACTTCCAGTAAGATTTATATTAACACTACAAATAGTGCTGCAATGCGGATAGCAATCATCCACAGATTCGACAAAAAGACCTCCTCCACCTTATGGTCTCTTGTTTTCGAGAAATAAACGACCGTACGAACCACGCCTCTGATATTAGCGGCTTGGGAGATTCTTCTCCACTAATATTACTTAATCCTTTCCGTTCGCGTTTCGACTAAATTGGTCTGAATTTGATATGCAAATAGGGTATTAAGGAGATATTTTGATTTGCTAGTAGCTCCGGGTAAATTTGATAACTGTACGTGTGTATCTATTTCGTGAAATAATATTTTAACACAGGTATTATTTCGCTCACTCCTTTCAAGAACGTCATAAATCAAAATACTTGATTTTTCAGGAGAACGATTTTAAAGTTTAAAAATATAACACAATGTATTCAAAATAAATATCAAGCCACTTACTGAACTTTTTACTGTGCAACAGATCTTTTTAGGTAAAACCTGAAGGTTTTTTCTACATTTGAAAAATATTTAATTTATTTATAAAAATAATTAAACAATACATTTTCTTCAAAATGCAAAAACAACATTTTCTGCCCTGTAGCGG
The DNA here is from genome assembly GCF_059751285.1 of Brachycentrus maculatus. Taxonomy (NCBI): domain Eukaryota; kingdom Metazoa; phylum Arthropoda; class Insecta; order Trichoptera; family Brachycentridae; genus Brachycentrus; species Brachycentrus maculatus. The sequence goes on from NW_028280872.1 coordinate 887,664, forward strand.
GTAAATATTAAGTTAAAAATATGCCTCTTTTGCTGGGATATAGTACATTTTCTGGGCATTCCGAAAACATGCACAACTGAAAATTGACGATTTTTGATTTATGACGTTCTTGAAAGGAGTGAGCGATTTGTGCGAAATCATATGTACATATTTTTTTATAAAAATAACATTGAATATTTTTGATGATTGCATTGTGTATTTTGTCTTCTTCGTTAGTTTTTATCTTTTTTTTGTACACGATACTTTATATTTTTATACACATTTTTATGATTAAAGAAAACACTTCGTTTTTTACCACTTGAGTTTTATTATAGACTACATGTTTCAGAAGTTAAACTTCCATCATTCAGGTCTGTATAGTAACTAAATTATAAAATTGTTCTAAAATTTATATTTTGTTTATATTTTAGTTATTATACAGACCTGAATGATGGAAGTTTAAGTTCTGAAACATGTAGTCTATAATAAAACTCAAGTGGTAAAAAATGAAGTGTTTTTTAATCATTGTAATATGTCTTACCACAAAGTTAATGCCGAAACAATAAATAAAACACATTTTTTATATCGGTATTTTATTGAAATCTACTAATGAATAAAAAAACGGCATACTCGTATAAAAATGTGTTTGAAAACATTTGTTTTTATAATATAAGCTTTCCTTAATAAACCTTTATATTTAATTAGATATTTAAATGCACAGCTGGATAACAATGTCCGTAGTGCAGTGGTAAGCGTTAATTTAACTACCGTGCTGGAGGTTCTGGGGTCGATTTCAGCGACGAAGTGCAGGTCTGATCACCATGCCGTGATGCAATTAAGGATTTAGATCACATTGCGTCAATCCAATGCAATGTACTATTGGGTAACATGGTATAAGGGTGCAAAGAAGACGATAATAACTTTTTATTTAAACATATTGATATTTTAATCAGATTTATCACAAGTGTTTAATGAACAAATATGTATGTAATAGGAAATTGGTTGCTTTGACGATATATGTAACTATAAAATGTACTTAGCTTAACATTAGGCTTTGTATTATAAAAACATATATATATATATATATATATATATATATATATATATATATATATATATATATATATATATATATATATATAAATATATATATATATATATTTATATATATATATATATATATATATATATATTTATATATATATATATATATATACATATATATATATATATATATATATATATATATATATATATATATATATATATATATATATATATATATATATATATATATATATATATATATATATATATATATATATATATATATATATATATATATATTTATATATATATATATATATATATTTATATATATATATATATATATATATATATATATATATATATATATATATATATATATGTATATATATATATATATATATATATATATATATATATATATATATATATATATATATATACATAATCCCATTGCCAGCAGTAGGGGTAACATAACCCCAATTTCGGGGAATCTTTGCAGCCCGCAGACAGGGTAATGCTGGCTGAATCTGGCCTTGAAATAAATGGGGAACACAAGCGTTGAAAACCGCTAAGTTCTCTTAAGTAAACCATTTTCGCACCAATTCAAATTTAATTTATGTCTCTTTTATGGAGAAACTTTAGCTCGAATAGAATTCCACTTATAATTTCTTGCTCAAATAACACTTTAGCACATTGTAATATTACGAATAAATATATCCAACCATTTTCACCAATTTCGCCTTTATCACTAGTAACAAAGAATTTCTTCAAGCTTCAGACGAATTAAATTTGTAAATTGAAAAAAATTTAAGTATTTTATAGAAATAATTTTAAAAAAATGTTTTCATTATTTTCTCAAATATTTCAATTTCATACTATTTCTTAGTTTATTTATTTTATTTATAAAAATAATTATTATAAATAAAATAAATAAACTGTGATTATAATGATAAAATCTAAAAAATGTCTGTGTTGTTTTTATGGCATTTTTGTTTCATAGATTTTTAATATCTTCATTTCTTTTGTTTTCCTCCATAGTTTAGCGGTTAGCATACTAAGGTACCATGCTGGAGGTCCCGGGTTCAATTACCAAGAAGATAAAATTAAATATTTGTGATTTTTCAGTCAAATATTTATTTAATATGATCCTGGACTGGTGGTACCTGACGCGGAAGGCTGATCACCTTTCTTTCGTTTATTTAACGACCAAGATAAACTGCTTCTTTACGATGCAGTGCCTTATAAACCATTGGATGCTGATAAGGGTTAGATTAATTTTTTTATAAGTTTTGTGAAATTATACGTGTTTTTTATTATTTTCTTTCTTTTTCATTTGACCAGACTGAGCCACAGTAAGGCGTGGTCGAATACAGCTAGTTTCAAGTAAAAAAAAATATCTCAAACTCACTCTCACTCTCCTTTCGGGCACGCCTTAGTCGCTTTCGGGCATCGCATGGATTATAAATGATTATAATTGGCATGATCAAGTATTTCAAATATTTGGGCGTGGTCAAGTCAGGAGTCGAAATAATCGGCGGTTATGTACGAGGAGATGCATGAATGCGGAAGAGGCGAATTTTGTAAAGACAGAGTGGCGTTCTTTTCTCTCTGCCTACCCCTGCGGAGAAACGGCGTGATGGTTAATTAGTTAGTAAGTTAGTTTGCCTACATTCAATGTTATAAGTAAAATAGATCTTTAAATTTAAAGTAAATTTAAAGTTACACAATGTGAACGATGAGTGAAAAGGAGTGTTGAATTACTATACTACAAAGTTAACAATGCTTTTAATATACAAAATATATATTTTTTAAATGGATGTCTCCAAAAGAAAACTGATGAGTAGCAAACATGCCTACTTGATGAAAATTTATGATATTATTAGTTTTTCGTTCGTTTGGAAAAGTGGCCCGCATTGAAGGAGATTAATAGTGCATGATAAAAAACTATAAAGTTTTTATGGCGATGTTTCACGAATGAATTGATGGGAGACCGAGATAGGGCATTTGCATACAGTTCCTCACGCTAAACGTAGATCAGCGATGTTACATAAGGCGATTGTTACTGCGGAAAACCCGTGAAATTACGGTCAATTATGTCCTTTTTGGTGGACAATGTTTAAATTTGGACGTTTTAAATACTCAAGATTAATTTGAAGAAGCGTTCTTTAAGGGCTTTCTGTCCTAAATAAACCTTAAATATTTTAGATTCCGTAAATATTATTATGTGTACCTTTTACAGGCACATTCAATATCCTTTAATTAAAGTATAATAAAATAACAACTACATGTTTATAGTTTTTTTCTCGTATATTTTATTTGACCAGCAGCCGGGCTTTGTCGTAACCGACATCAGATTTGTCTCATATCGGTTACAACGAAACCCGATCGCTGGTCAAATAAAATTTATGTCGAAAACTAAAAACTTTAAAAAAAACTAACTAATCATCACGCCGCTTCCCCGCTGGGGTAGGCTGAGAGAATAGAGCGCCACACCACTCTGTCCTTGCAAACATTCTTCGCCTCGTCCACGTTCATGCATCTCCTCATACATACCCGCCGATTGTTACGACGGCTAACCTGACCACTTTCAAGTATTTGGCATACCTGATCGTGCCATGTTTTTCTCGGTCTTCCTCTGCTTCTTTTCCCACTAACATTCGCCTCATAAATTTGTTTTGCCGTTCTTTCCTCACTCATTCATTCTACATGTCCAAACCATCTCAACACATTTTATTTTTTCTATAATGCTTATCTCATCTTTGCATTCCTTCCTTATTTCACTATTCGCACATCTATCATACATCGTTTTGTAGCACATTCTTCTGAGAGATCGCATTTCGACTGCATTCAGTCTACTTTCATCCTTCTTTTGCCTATAAAAAATAAAGAAATAAAACTATGAAGTTGTTATATTATTACATAAAATGCAGTTCCACCAAGAGATTTCAGTACACAAAATAAAAACTTTCGTCATAGATTTGTACTTAAAAATAATGCTTTTACCACTTCTACTTTTTCTTTATTAATCCTAATACGTGCAAAAATATGTGGTCGTATCAAAAGTCTACGTAACCGAAGGGCAGCAGTTCCTAGTTGTATGAATGTACAGAAATCTAGGATTATATGTCTGTAGATAGATAGACAACCTCCTGGAAATCCAACCAAGGGCTTCCAGCATGAAAGCCAAACGTGGCAACTACTACACTGTGGAGGCAAACTGAACATAATACGTTAAGTTTAAAAAATAATATTTTTTTTTTATTGATTAGTCACTGTGGTAAAAATCTATCCATTTTAAACTTAAGTCTTACTTAGTAAATACCACTTTTTCTTAAAATTTATTGTGACACGTGTTTTGATGCATTCTGCGTGATTTTCAACTACCGAACGGTGTTTGAAAATGATGCGGAATGGATCGAAACACGTGTCACAATAGATTATAATTAAAAAGAGGTATTTACTATAAAACTTAAATTAAATATTAAATTATTATTTTTGACATCTCATCAAAGATAAAGAAGAATATGGAAGTCTGGGCATTTACGGGGCTGACGACCGTCATAGGCTGGTTTTACATCTCACCAATAGATGTCTCTAGTGAAGTTCTAGTGATTCAAGAACAAGGTTTCTAAATTGGTTCATATATACAGAACTTCCAAGAATTTGAGTAGTGTGGTTGTCAATAATGGGTAGAATTGGTGAATGTTACACGTGTGTATAGTGATCACTTTAACCAGCCTATGACGGTCGTCAGCCCCGTAAATGCCCAGACTTCCATATTCTTCTTCATCTTTGATGAGATGTCAAAAATAATATGAAAATGACTCCTGTTATTGGAGATCTAGATCTAGATTTTGTGAACAAGTATTTGGACACACTCAAAATGTTGTAAAAATTAAATTATTTTATCTGCGTATCTATGTAGGTACATTCTAAAAAAAAATGTTTTATTTTTAAGTAAATAAATAAAAAAAAGTTATTTTTAAATATGTAATATGAATGAATAAAACTAAAGCTTTAGGTATTATTCCGATATACAGGAGTCAAGTGCAACCGGAGGCGTTATAACTCAATAACAGTGCACTAACAAATATACATATATTGCATTTTCATAACTAATATAACATAAAATAAATCATACATTGATACAAAATTATGTATTCACAATATGACACCAATTTGATTAATTATCATAACGGTAATGTTTATATTCTGCAATGTGCATTTATCTCACTGGATCGCAAGACGTAATTTGCAATGCAGATTAGCGTCGTGTTTCGATGCAGTTTTCGAGCAGAGTTATCAGGAACTTATGAAGTCGGACAAGTCTCAGTCGAACGTTTGCAAATAAAATAAAACACGGTCGTTTTCGTCTCTTTTTTGCATTATAACTGCGCCTCGAGCTTCAGTCCTCTTTTGTTCGTCTTGCCTGTGCAACGTTATTGTCCCAGAACAAAGAGCTCGAAGACGTGTGAAGACGCTTGACAAAACAAATACTAAAGAGATTCGCTAGGTACTTAATAAAATTTCAACTTATTCTTACTTTCGTACTTCTGCTTTCCTGGTATGTTTCAAAGGAAAATCGAAGCATTTACTGTTGGAAAAAAATATTAAAAATTCGAGTATGTCGGTATAAAATTGCATTTGATTCATCGTTATATGTTTCTCAAAAAATGGATTGTGCCTACTTTAAAAAAATCATTACCTTAGTATATAAATATTATTTTAATAAAAGAAATAAAAATAAAAATAAATTAATTTTGTCAAATTCTTTCGCGGATTCGTTAAAGTGATATATTCATTTGCTTTATATAAAAATTTAAATTATTCCCATTGCAACATCATCGGTTGATCATTGCAGCATTCGACCGTCAAAAACATATTATTCGCTGCATCGTCACTACAATCACAGCTGAATGTATACATATGTATTCTTATAACAGTATTGTGTAAAACCCAGACAGTAACAAAAAAACGTTGCATAATGTTAATTATGGTCTCTCGAAGATAAATCTCGAATGCATTTTGTAAAAACGAGGTCACGAAGTGAAAAATGTATACGCGAAAGATGTTATGGTCTGAGTCACGTAAATGCATAATACGTATATAACTGCATAATTAGTTATAGATTATCGTTTAAATCAGAAGACAAGATCATCAACTCGAGATTAGAGGTTTGACTGGGTTTGAATCCTGGATCGGAATAATGAGTTTTTACTGTGTTATGATGAATTTATACTGAGATTTTTTTCCTCTGTACTATATGAAATATAATTTTATTGTACGTAGGTATAGAATTTATTTAAGTAAGTACAAAAAAATTCTTATCATGTTTATAGTTTTTTTTTTCATTTCGAAAAAACTTAAATTAATGGCAATGCACTAAAGATGTCGAATTAGAATTTCTACATATTTGGTTTTGATAAAACTTTTTATACTTATTAAGGATCATAACATCGTTTCCTTTCTGCAGTATAGTCCCCTATGCACCTTAAACTTTTCATTGATTTTTTAAAACAATTGCAAACTAATAAACCAACCATCTCGTCGCTTCCTCATAGGCGTAGACAGAGAAAATAGGACGCCACACCCATCTGCCTTTGCACATTCATGCATCTCCTCTAAACTATCTTCGCTTTTCCACATTCATATATCTCCTCTTACATACCCGCCGATTATTCCGACTTTTGAATTGACCACATTCAAGTTTTTGAAATACTTGATTATGCCAAAAATTATTTGATTTTTTTATTTTTTATTTATCGTATGTGGATTTAATTTCATCATCATCAAATTTTTATGAAAATATAGAGTTACTTACGTTTTGAGGAACATCGTTTTTGGAGTTAAATTTCTTTTTCGAATCGAAGGATCAGCATATTTTCCTTACCTAAAAAGAGAAGAGAAAAATTAAATTAGCCACTAATGAAAATTATGTCTCAACAAAATAATATGATAGATCACCTACTAGTACGTTTAGATTCGAGAAATATTGTCAGTGATGTTATTGATATCATTGTTCTTATTTTTATGGATAAAGTTTGGGTGTTATCATAGAATCAAAGTCAATTTTTAAAATATAATAAAAAAATAAATATATTTTGGATGGTTGAAAGAAAAACAAATAATTTAATTACGCCCTACAATATTGTATAAAGCTAATGATGAAAATCAAAAATCCCGTAAATGCCTAGACTTCCATGTTATTCTCCATCGATGTTGAGATGTCAAAAATGACGATAAATAACTCCTATAATTGAAGATAATCTAGACTTGTTAACAAGTAGTTGGACACACTCAAAATGTTGTTAAAACCGAAAACAGCTTTAATTCATATGAATAAGCAATAAATTAATATTGTAAGAAGAATCTTTAAAAAACATGTTATTTAAAAAAATAAGATGAATAAATAATATAATACTTGTTATTTATCTGGCATATTTGAAATAAGTCTGAAGATATATCAAAAGTGTGTTTTTTTATACGAAAAATAGATAATGTATGTAGGTATGTTACTTAATTTATGGTATAATAAAGTTCAGGTTAGAAAATCCACACTATGCGTAATCTTTAGACCGTAAAGGGACGACCCTGTGTACAAAACTAGTAAAGTTATTTATCTTCATTTCAACACCATATTTTACCCTTAACCCCTAAGCCCTTTAAAGCGAAGATATGGACCGTAAATATTTTCCTTTTGAACCTTTATACCGTGTAAGTAAAAGTACATTCTCAAACATCTTACACAGGCTACACATATGGGTTGAAAATGGTTTCCACTGTAAAACTGAAAGAAGCAGATTCGTTGGGTTTTGATAAGATTACATAGTTTTATGGTGCGTAAAGTAGCACTTATTAAATAATGCCTGTATCCTTGGTTGCGTGGATATATGTTTTGGTATAAAAAGAGTTCAAGTGGAATTACTCTTACTAGTAATTTTCATTATTTGAAATGTTCAAATAAGAAAAATGTAACGGTATTAAAAAAAACAGAAACAATGTTTCCCGAAAGAATAATAGAAAATTAATTGGTGTTTAAGAGCAAAATGGTTGGAATAAAATGTTAAATTAGAACAGCAATCAAATCGAGGATTAAATGAAAAAATATGAAAAAAGGACGTTTAAGCTGTTTTTCAATCTACCCTATTGACAAAATGTCACCGATATAATAAATATGATCTTTATGGAACAAGAAATAAAAACATTCATCCAAAGAAATACCCCGTTAGAGACAGAAAACTAATCTACAATGGTTGCAAAAGGTGTGTGTTGTATATTGGTAAAAAACTAGGTATTAAAAAATGAAGCATAAAAAAAACTCCGCAACAACCATGTGATCGAGTAAGGAAATAAATTTTATTTTGATCTTATATTAAAATACTAACTGAGAAATTACATCGAGTTTACGATTCAATGGATCATACAACTTATCATTTTAAATACATGTACACTGAAAAACGTTGTTAGGAGAATAGCATTTTTCGTGGATTATTAAATTCGACGATGATTGATACCTAATGTTAACCTAGTCGGGAATCGATCCATGATCGTAAACATTGTTGTTAATTATCCTTACTTTAACGAGAAAGATGATAAAAATCATTGAATTTATCTGTCTATTTTGAGAATATGTAACCATATAATAATATTTAAGATCAGAATTTTGTAAAAAAAATCATAATTTTGTTATGAGAGCGATAAATGTTAGTTGAATACAAAATTAATAAATAAATATCAAAAAAAGCAGTATTAACTACAAAAAATATCAAAGACTTTACTTTATTGCGTCACTGAGCAATGTATTGAATAATTATTTTTATTTAATTAAAACCTTGTGATATATGTATATCCCCACAAAAGCTTTGGGATGAATTCATGTTTCAAATTAAAAACAATCGTATTGTAGGGATTTTAATGCGTACACGTCGGTTATTTACGCAAGTTTAAACAATTGTTTAATTTGAATTATGTTTTAATAAACCCACAAACTCCGCGTTTATTTTGTTTCATTAACGAAGCAAAGGAATTGAGAAAAAAATTAATTTAGGCCTTTTGAAATATCCGCCATACAGTGTAGCACTAAAAAAGGTACATAACAGAATAGCATGAGAGCTCGAGTTATATTGCTCCACTCACAAAAGGTGGAATAAAACCTAAATGCCCAATACAAATCCCTCGTGAGCAAATATTTCCCTTCAGAGTGGCTGAACTGAGCACTCAGTTGCCAGACCAATGTTTGAAGCTTTTACAGATTGAAAAACAAAAAAAAATACAACTCTTGTCTGGATTTACACCGCCGCAATTTCATTTCAACTTTATCCCAAATGAGCCGATGTACAAATATAGGAAATTGTATGTTTTGTATGAATGCTGCGTAGTTTCATTAAAAATAAAACAGGAAAGTATAAAATCTCTTATATTCCTTTCATTAAATATATTGTAATCATTTCTATGTTATACTAAAATTTAACTGGGTATAATTTTGATTTGAATATTTGACCCAACGTGTTTTTATATGTCACATGTAAAACAAAATTTTAACGACAATGGCAGCGCCACAGAGTAACACTCACTCAAAACTAAATATTGCTAATGGCGGTCAGCATGCTCCTAGACAGTAGATAAAATGTTCTATACCCATAAGCATTTAAAAGTTAAACATATAAAAATGTGTGTTTCCTCTTTTTATTAATTTAATCAGACTGAGGCAAAGCAACGCATGGCTGGGTACTGCTTACTCATAAAAATGATTATTTCTTGATCATTCATGATTTTTCTCACTAACCAATTACTATATTAGTATATAAATAGCTAATCCACATCAGTGCACATATTTTTATTCCTATGTTTGTCAGTTTGAGAATTTAGTTATTCCTATGTTTGTCAGTTTGACAGAAAAATCTCTTACTCCACAAAAAAACCCTACCAACAATCAATGTTGTACTGGAAACCACTTAAGAATTACATGGTCATAATTTGGTATTAAATATATAAAGGCAAGGTGATCAATCCTGCGTTCGAGTTCTCTAAATCTGCGATGTTGGTAAAATACTTCACGATGAAATAAAGAAATATGGGAAAAATATAATGGGAATAGAAGAGGAATAGTAGATATAACTAATTAAAGAGGAAAAAAATGAGAGAAGTTCAAAAGAAATATGACTGATTAAATAATAATAACCATATCCGCTCCCTAGGTGTAGCATATGGAGTCCACAAACTGTCTCCAGGCTTTTCTGTCGGCTGCCAGCTCCCTTGCATCCTCCCAAGTCAGATCCGCGTCCCGAAGTTCTGACGAGAACTGCCGACGAATTGTCTGCAGTGGTCGTCCTGGGCGGCGCGAACCTGATGCCTTGTAAAAGAGGCAAGCTTGATCAAGGCTCTCAGGAGGCATGCGGAGTACATGGCCAAGCCAACTGAGTCGCCTTTTCTTGACGACAGTTGTGACCAAGATTTGCTGCGTCCTACGCCTTATGTCTTCATTCCTCACAGAGTCAAACCACCGCACGCCTAAGATTTTCCGCAAACACCTATTCTCAAAGCTTAGTACACGGCTGCTAATGATTGATTAATGATTGATTAATGCAATGATTGGTTAAGCTTGGGTAAATAACTGTTGTTTCGTCCGCCTCCGTAGTGTGATGGTCAGCACGCTCGGCTACCGTTCTGGAGGTCCCGGGTTCGATTCCCAAGGGGGATAAAATAAATATAAGTAATTTTTTCACTGTAATATTTATTCAATATTACCATGGACTGGTATCTGAAGCGGAGGGCTGATCACCTTTCCTTCATGTGTAAACGATCAAGATAATACTGCGTTAATATGACACAGTGCCCTATGCACCATTGAGGTTCGGATAAGGGTTTTATTATTATTATTATTAAATAACTGTTGTGTTGAGGGTAAAACCAAACAATTTGTACTTATTTGTGCAAACTGTGTTCTCAAATCTCAACATTATTTTTTAATGTTGTTGGCTGTGTTTTTACGTAATCCGTTATTAAATATTTCATGATTATTTCATATTATTTCAATTGTTATTTTCATCATGACCCTGCTTTACATTGAAACAAGAAGTACATACATGTACTCAATAGGGCCTTGTAACTCTATTGACTCGAGAAATCCCTCCTAAAGCACGTTCCGCTCAGCCGAAGTACGTTTTAGCATGGAAGATTGCATTGCCTGCTCGCTACATGACGAGCTTAAAGTAGCGCGGTAGTGAGCTTACCATCGAGGTATTGAGACACTTTCCATTGTAATCATAGCTACAAACGCCAGTGCTTGCATGTAGTTGAAACACACATAAAAGCATGTACTCCTGATACTACGAATACTAACAGATATATAAATGTGTTGTTGATAAGATTTACGTTATTCTTCAAAAGAGATTTATGATATTTTAAAATTGATTTTACGTTTAATTTGTAGAACTGCATTTTAATTTATCTGTCAATTGTTCAATTAAACACAGTTTTTTTGGAGTCTACTAAGTTGTATTTTATTGTTTAAAAATACATGAAAATTAATATTGTGACAACTGATTAACCTAGTTGTGGCAGTTTGAACACACATTTGTTTGAAAACGCCATAACTAGGCGAAAAATTGTCACAATATTAATGTGTTTTTAACAATAAAATACAAACCAGTAGACTCAAAAAATCTGTGTGTGATTTATAATTAATCCATAAAATACCTTTTTTTAACCCGATAGTAAAAAAAAATACGTTTCAAAATGTCGCTTATATTAATTGTGTTCGATATGTCATTCTGTCGCCAATTTTATTATTGCTATGGAAATCTAAACGATATATTGTTATTGTATCCACTCGTTTTTATATAGGTCAGAAATTATTTTTCAAAAATCAAAAGGAATGTAGCGAAAATGCTCAAACTACCTTTAACATTTTTCTTTATTTATGTGGAGATATTATTAAAAGATCCTAATGTAACCATGTCCACCTCAGTGGTGTAATGGTTAGCGCGTTTAACAGGTTCGATTCACAGGGGGGGGGGTGAATAAATTTTAGTGATTTAAACTCTAACATTTATTTGATATTACCCTGGACTGGTCCCTGAAGCGCAATGATCACCTTGACTTTTGTCTCATATAAGTAATGATCATGATAACATTGCGTCAATACGATGCGGTCCTCTATGCAGAAGAAGACTGTAACAAAAGCTATTTGTCAAACTAACATATCTTATACAAATGAAATTATAGTTTTAGATAATAATATACTTTAGTTTTCTGTAATACGTAACCATTTATCGTTCGGATTATTGACTATTATGTTTCCTTCAGTACTTTGAAGAAAAGTTGGTTACATGCAAATACCATTTAATGCATTATGCACATACAACAAGAGGACTCGTTTATATCCTTCAAAGCTTGTAACTAGAATCGAAGCAGTACACTTCGTTGCACCCTATTTATAGATTCGCAAGGGTGTAACTCCTTAGAAATCCCACCCACTGCTTTGAAATGCATCCAACGTCTCCATTTAATATTAAATTCAATTCATTCATATGGAATACACGCCCTAACAACATATGAGGGAATCAAACTCTTGTCCAATATCGAGAAAACAAATATGTTATATAATTTATTGATTCGGCATTAACTTGTGGAATGACATGTTCATTTTTGATTTTGAATGAGTTTTATTTAAAACTAACAGATGTTTTCGAAACTAGTCGTGTGTAATGAAATAAAGCTCATTAAGTGGTTTTATACAAGTGTTTAATTTTAAAAAAAGTTAACAACCATGTTATTTTTTTTAATAAAAAGAAAAATTTGTTTGTTTTTATTATTTACCAAAATACTTAAATTTCATGGTATTTCTGTGAGCCTAAGTGTCTCATTATAAAAAAATAGGTATCAAATTGTGGTAGAGTGGGATCGAATCCAGAAAGTCTTATCATAGGCTATCATAGGCTTGTACTTTAGAAATTAAACACGAGATCTTATCACTAAAATATATCGTAACTTGTTATTCCTAAGTCAAAAATCAAAATGAATGCATTATATATGGATAAAAGATTTTCTATATACAGTAGTATTAGGTTCATTTATTTTTTAATTAAAACATTATGCTATTGTAGAATGTTGTTCAGATTTTTATTAGTGAATAAAATTAAATTTAGTTTTTTCATAAACACAGCAAATTAACGAAATTATTAAACGAACTGCTATGTTGTAAAGCCTACAGTTTTACTCGCTAATAATTTTAATTAAAATTTGTCAATGCACAGTAATGAAATTTGTTCGCAGTTCCAAAAAAGGCTCACCGGCAAATTTATGCTGTGTTAATGTATACACGTAATTACTTTCCGCTAAACTTCCGCGAAGGTAGATGGGGTTATTATTATTAACACCGGTGGAACGTTCATAATACAGGTCTTTGTAAAGTTTAAGGAAACTTTGATCATTCTAAATTGCCGTACAAGGGAATATAGACAGGAGAACATTATAATACAAGAGACGAGACATCTAACAATGGGTGACAATACACCAATCTTATGTTACACTATTGAACAATTTGTTGCTTGAGAATGAAGTCTACTTCGTATATTTCAGCATATTAATTTTTCTCTTTTTTGTTGTGTTTAAAAATACAAGCAATATTAATATACACCACGGTAATTTTATTTACCCGCTCCGTCATGTTTCTACCCATTTTGCAAAAAATAAAACGATTAAAAAAATAATTACAACATATATTTATTTGATTGATTGCTTCAGCATTTACTTTGGGGTAAGACATGATGAAATTGTAAATGGAAACACTTATTTTTTACTACTTGAGTTATATTTATTTTAATTAAATATAACTCAAGTGGTAAAAAACAAGTATTTTCATTTATAATTACATATATTTTTAATTTGTTTAGGTTAGATTTAAGTTTTGTAAAGGTATTTCTAGGTGGAACTGCATTTAATATAATAAAATTATATAGTTTTTTTCACACATATTTTTGTGGAAAAAACTATAAAGTTATTATTTTACAAAACCTTGTCTCAGTTTATCTTTTAAAAAAATCAGTTTTGCTAATAAAATCTTATGTTTTTTAATAATTACTTAAAATATTAATAAACTTCGTTGATATATGTTTTAAATATGTAAAACGTGAGTTTGATGGGTTTGCGATCCTAACGGAGGCGAGCCATGTACCAGATGCGACAAATTTGACCAGACAATCTGGCGCTGTACCAAAATAAACTTTTAACGAAAGTAAACCTTCGACTTCACTCTTATTATTGTTTTGTCCAGGAATAAACGATGCATCACATACTATCACGGCAAAGCGCCTTTCTGGTAGTATTTTATGAAATAGATGGTATGTAAATTATCAAAAAACATTATAATGATCTTATTAACACATTTATTTACCCCCATTGCATTGCATTAGGGCACCAAGCTGAAGCGATGCGGTGTCAACTATATGAAGGCGATCGGTCCTGCGTTCCTGATTCTTGGATTATGTTTTAAAGTTATTTTATAAATAAGTTAGAAGGGAAAGATATTTAAACTAAATAGAAAAGGCAATATAAAATCAAACGTAGGTATAGGAAAAGTAAAAGTAGAAATCACTAATACAATTGACGTTTGTCAAGTTGGTGATCTGAATGTCATGAAATATATTCCACTCCTTATACAAAGATTTGGTGATACTGCCTTCGTATGGTTTATGACCAAATTTAGTAGCGTTGGTTGACGCGGTACCTTTTTCTTTATATATGTGCGTATAAGGGTTTAAATATATAAAAAAAAGCACGTCATACATCATTTTAAAAAACAATGTATATTTCATAAATTTAAGCAAGTTTCTTTAAGTAAAAATGTTCTTTGTGTTTATTTTTCATATGAAGATAATGTAATGCTTTCATAAACAAGGCTTATAAGGGTAGCATGAAATAACGTTGTCTCTTTTTCTTTCTTGGTAAAGCTTTTTGAATGAATAAGGGATGATATTGGTTGAAAGGGTTCAGATGTTATTGGATTTTATCATTTTCATTTTTTTCAATGGTTATGAAACTTTAATGGGATCTCAAAAAAATGTATCTTGGATTGAACATTATATCAACTTACTCAAGAAAGGTACTGTACTGTTATTTCTGTACATACACGTATCAATTCATTTCGAATGCAATTAAAATTCTAGCCAGGAAACTGTACGCAGCTGTTATGTTAAAATTCTGACTAGAAACTACAATTAATTATATTTTTTATTTTTACAGGACTCTATTTCGAAACCATTCCATTATGTCGACAGCACCCAAAATACGAAAACAATTTGCCATATCCTCAGAGACAAAATAGCGAAATTACATGTTCAATGTCAACCGAACTAATTTGTCTCCAAATGTGTTTGCGGATTGTAATCTCCAAACGAGGGTCCAAGAAGGTCTGACGTTTATTTCTGCGGTTAAATAAGGTTGTGACCTCCCTTTGAATTTTGAAAAATTCTTGGTAATTTGTAACATGACTTTTGCGCAATACAATTAATTCATATTATCTTTTACTAGTTAGTTACATACTCGTATGAATAATGTATCTTAACTAAAATTATAAGATTGTATTAAGCAGAAATGTATAAAAAAAACTGTATAAATTATAATAAATAAATAAAAATAAGTAAATAAATATTCATATGCCTATTTTTCTCTAGAGGTAGAATTGGTAAAACTCCGACGTAAAATAGGAAAGAATATTTTAAAGATTTTCTGTGTGCCTGCATAAAAATACAAATTATAAATTCATTAAACCCTTTTTTGGGTCTAACTTTTAGAGTTCTTTAAGTTTATGAAGCCTGAAACCAATTTCACCAGCAGGAGGGCTGTAAAATATAAAAGCATTCATGATTTATTTATATGCACAATGCTCAGTGTTTTTTAAATGCAGGGTGCGAGTTGAGTGTGGGTCATATTTTTCAATAATTATATCTGACTGTCCGGAAATCATTTTGATTTAACCCTCAATAATGTTCAGTATTAAGAAACTTTTACATAAAATATTATCAATATTTAATCAGTTATCCATTTCGAAGACACAGTAACTATTTTTCAAGCAAAAATATATTAATATGTTTTTTTAGGCAATGAAAATGTTAAGATTACGTTTTTTGGATTTCTTTTATATAAAGTAGAAATTAGAGCATTTAGTTGAAGTCTTTAAAAAAAATGTTAATTTCTGAAGAATAGAAGCTTGCTATTTTGACTTGAAAATATTGATTATTTTAAAACACTGTAATGATTTAAACTCAGTAGCATATTGACGCCAAAGTGGATCAGTTAAAAACTTTTTTCATAGAAATCTTTTTTATTTTCTATTTTTAAATACAAAATATTCTATCACGGGTATAGCATAATAGCATAGCTTACTGTGTATCTAGTATTACATAACGTGTTGAAATACCTTAATATTTTTACAGTCGTCGTGGATTTCAATGGCAAATGACGTCATGGTCAAAACTCGCAGACTTAAGCAGGCCAGACAAAAAAAGATCTTGATCTTTCGGCCAAAGATGCTACCTAATCTACCAGGAACACAGAACACAAGAGATGCACGTTCAATATTTCAACTCTAAAAATACTGTTATTTTCGTGTCTGAATTTTAAATCACAAACTAAAGTTTTTTATTCCAAATTTACCGTCATTGGTTATTTTATGAGTATTAGAAACGAGATGCCAGGAACACAGTTGAATGAAGAGGTATTTTTTAACTACCGCACAGTATCGCACCGTTAAAGAGACGTCATAGAAGATAAATAAAAATGGACTTGTTAATTATGAGGATCACCTTTTAAATAAATGGTAAATTAATGGCTATTTTTTATTATTCGAAACCGTAATACAATACAGGTTTTATAATTATGTATTCATCGAGCGTTAGATACATTTGACCTTTGTTTGACTCAAACATTAACTTATATTTCATTTATTAAAATCTTATAAACCTTGCAATGAAATCAACTATTCATTCTCTTACAGTTTTGTTTAGCACTTTACATTACATATTCAGTTCTTCCTTTTACATTCAACGACGAATATAACTTTATTTTCTAAAGCTTCATCTGCAAATCTTGAGACGATTGTAAAGAACGAGGAAACACAAAAATGACAAATATCCCAAGAGGAACTATTAGGAAAACAGAGAAATGCTTTTGATACTTTTTACTAGTTTCTGGTTTAACTCTTATTCCTTGCGAGATCTACAGATGTGCGCTGTAGAGGAAAAATAAGAAAGTTTGAAATTCTTAGAGGTATTTCGCTTTTTCTCTAACGTGCATTTGTATTTTGAATTAATGGGACACATATTTTTTTTCTACAATTTTAACGTTTTTCCTGTAAACCGGATAGATATATTATTTTCATATTTTAAATTTATCTAAATGATTCGCTGGATTTTCCTTTGAAAATGACCGTTGTACCAGGATCACAGACGGTGCAAAGAGTAATAATCAACATCGAGATGGCGACGGGAGATCTTGACTGTGACCTATTATTTCTGTTTTCGTTCTAAATCTAGAACGCATCTCACGAACTAATTGCACGTTTTCTCGTGTTTTAGCTATCTACTTGCAAATGTAGTGGATGTCCATAAAACTGTGTGTGCAATGCATACAAAATTAAATTTGATTTTGATGAATTTCGTAAATTGTCACTAGTTTCGGAGAATCACATACAAACGTGTGATATATGGTTTCTTTGCTGCATCAAGATCTAGATAATAAACGAGTTTAGGATGAGTGGACAGATCTATTCATATGCGCATATTATTGTATCTATGGTCAATGATCCCCACTTTCGCTTACACGCGAGTTGAATTAGTATTGGTGCTCGCAAGATCTCCGGAGGCGGCGAGAACACACGCCACGGTCAACTTCGTCACCAAGCGACCGCAAATAACGGGAAATCTTCTTCTGGTTTTTAGGTAATATCTCTCGTTTTAAACGGAGACCTGAGCGTCTCTCTGCGCTCCTGATACCAGCGTTGGGATTTTTTTGTAAAATCGCTTGATTTTCTAGACGATTTTGAAAAATATGGTAATTTTTTCAGGGTCATTTAAAAAAGTAGTTTTATTTAAGTCGTTTACGACTTTTGAAGGTTTTTTTATGTGACACTTTATGATAATGTTATAAATATATGGAAGTCATAAATAGAGATTTTCTCCATATAAATTTAGATATTCTTCAATACTTTTAACCGAAAGTAATGATGTAATGATTTACTCGTATTTACTTCCCTGTATATTTACTTTTAAACAATATGTTTTTAAAAAACTCAGTATAATTATCAAAAATCAATAAAGTTTTCTACGACAGATTTTTTTCTTAGATTTACTTATGCATGCACTTCTATTGCTTCAAATGCATACTTTACATCACGCGATATCAAAACCTGAACGACAGAACATATTGCATAGCAGGAAAAATTATTCTGGTGCATAATTTCAATGCAATCCGTGAACTTGGAGTTGAATTTGAATTGCAAATGACTTAAGAAAATAATTTTACGCTGTATTTTTGTATAATATGAAAATATTGAGAATTTAGCGCGAAATTTATTATATTGTTCCGCTTCGGTTGAAACGTTATTTAAAAAATATATATTAGTATGTTTGGAATATTTATTCAATATTACCCTGGACTGGCACCTGAAGCGGAGGGCTGATCACCTTTCCTTCATGTGTTAACGATCAAGATAACACAGCGTTTATATGATGCAGTGCCCTATGCACCGTCGGGGTGCGGATAAGGGTTTGAAATGAAATTAATGTTTGAAAGAATTTTGTTTCATGTTGTGTTTTGTAACCCTGTATTTTGACAACATTTTTTCAGTAAAATTAGTCGGAGAAATAATTAAGCAATAAGAAAATAAAATAAATCATATATCTGCACAGGATTATAGACGTTTAGTGTTGACAACTAGAGTAATATATCAAAGATGTATTACATTACATATTGATTACACCTATTGTAATAGATTTGTGCACAGAAATGATTTAACCAGGATATAACATTAATATCCATATATAGGTCGCATGAAACGGAGTTTGGACGTGTTGGTAGATTGTAATAATCCATCATGTGCAAACACAAATACTAATGTTTACAAATAAATACAGTATTCAATACCTATATACTATACATATGTACACACACACACACACACACAAACACACATATATATATATATATATATATATATATATATATATATATATATATATATATATATATATATATATATATATATATATATATATATATATATATATATATATTTATAAAGGAGTAGCTATAATACTTAATGCACTGAATACAACATAGTCGCCGAATACGAGTGAGTGAATACGATTACTGTGTTAGTTTATGCTATCCTGGTAGCATTGGCAGATGTAACGGTCGCATCTTCAGTCACTTAATTTATGTATGAATAAATTATTACTTACAGTTGTTTCTAAGCATCCAAAACGTTAATTTAAGAAATATTTTATTGCAAAACAATAATAGTAAGATTTTCGGAAAATTGTTTAAATTTGTTATCTTTGAAAAATTAATAAAAATACTAACTAAGCCCGACCGACTTTTGTTGTGGCTCACTCTAGTATACATTTCTATATGTTTTTTTTCACAATGCTAGGGAAATAATGTAACTATAAAAAACAAGTTTAACAAAAATGTAATCGAAAACATTGAAAATGCTAATAGACAACATCTATCGAGAAGCATGCTGTCCGCTATGAGCAATTTTCATTATTTCTTGAATTGCTGTTACGTTTCGTAGATGGCGCTGCAATTGCGGTCAAAAAAGCCATTTAAAAACAATATCTTAAGAGACTTTTAAAAAACGAACTTTTTATATAAATATTGATGTATAAAAATATGCGCGTTGTGTCAAAATTTCAAAGCGATCGGTGATCGGTGAAGAGACTTAAGATTTTGGATAAATGGAAATTTCCATTTAAATTTTAATACGTATCCTATCCCCAAAAAAATAAAAGCCTCCACATATAAATCACAAAATTTCACGTTATTTTATTCAACAGTAATTTTTTTTGTAGATTCCATTTCATATATCAAAAGATTGAGAGCTGTTAAAAATTCAAAATTAGTCCCAGGAGAACATGTCCAATTTTATAAATTGGATACCAATGTTTTTTCTTCGTGGTTTTATAAGCCAACCAAATAAATTCTACATTCTGAATTCTAAAATAATGTAAATTTCCTAAAATATTGTACATGAAGCTACAATGTAATGTATGAATTGAATTGATATTGTTGGCTCATAACATGATATGTGGTTTTGAATTTTACATGTAAAATGAAAAATGTTTGCAAAATGTGGTTAGTTTCAAGTACACTCATCCATACAACGATTGATTTCCCTCTTCAATCCCCCCCGCTTTCCCGCTCTGTCGACAGCCTGATAAATTGGCCAATCAGAGGCCCTCTCACCCCGAGGCGTTTCGTTTCAACGTCGTTTGTTCCAATTTATACCTCTCACCTTTCATGCTACCCTGATACTTGGGTACGTTTCCCATTACCGCGATGTGAAATTTAATTAAATCAAGAAAATATGGGGTAAAAATTCTCATTCGTTATTTGGGAAAAAACATTAAATTATCTAGGTACCTATTTAAAATGTAAAGATAAATTTTTTATTTCATCATCTTAACATGATTAGCAGATTTTCATACATATAACTTCTTAAAACATTATGAGAACAGTTATTGTTCCTTAAACTCTTAGACACATCTTGTTTATGTTTTCCTTGTATGTATTATATTTTCTTGATTTTTAATAATGCAAATAAAACAAAACTAAAAGCAAATTGATAAACTTGTATTTAAACGTGATGTTTCTTTTTAAAAGTAAAATCGAAAAAAAACCATCAAACGATTAATAAAAGCATGTTAAAAAATACTACTGAACTCTCTCTTTCTAAAAATATAAATATATTGATTTATTATATATAATAATAATAATAAACCCTTTTCCGCACCCTAATGGTGCATAGGGCACTGCGTCATATAAACGCAGTGTTTTCTTGATCGTTTACACATGAAGGAAAGGTGATCAGCCCTCCGCTTCAAGTACCAGTCCAGGGTAATATTGAATAAATATTACAGTGAAAAAATCACTCATATTTATTCTTACCCCCCCTGGGAATCGAACCTGCCTCCGTAGTGTAATGGTCAGCACGCTCGGCTACCGTTCTGGAGGATTTATTATATATTTATATTAAATAACATATTCATGTATTTATTTAAATAATTTTATCATTAATGACAATTCGACAACAAATTATAGCATGATGAATGATTTTTTCATAAAAAAAAAATTTATATTAGATACTGTATATATGTATTATGTTAATGCCATTAGCCGTTCAATAAATAAATAAATATTTTTACAACAAAAAGTAACGATATCAATAATTTTTAAACACTCTTTATGTTGGAGTTAATCTACAAATGAATTATATTATTTTTATTATATTACTTGGCACAACTACTAAATTGTTAACTTGAAATTGGATCAACGCTTTCTATGTAAGGCTTTGGGAAAACATACTAAATTCTCTGTCGAATTACGAGTAAACATTTCCTTTTACAGGCTTACTTAGTTTAAGTTCTAGGTCACACGAGCCCCATTAAACATGTCAAGAGGCTTTATGTAACTTGAGATATCAAAGGAGAAGAAAGAATTTTACCTCACGCGAACTGTGTACTTAGATACTTTAAACTAGACGGATCTAGGGGGAATTTCACAACTCGGAGTACTCTCGTGAAAGAAAGTGCTGAAACGACACAAGCTTTTGTCGCGAAGTTTATGTGTCGTTAAGGCATTCATTAGAGCCGATTAATGTTGATAAAACGTTAATCTTCTTAAGAGTTCTTCAAAATTGTTTTCAGACAATTAAGCATTTACCTTGGCCTTTAATACACTACCTTAATAAATAATTGTTTTTTAAAGGTTAAACTTAATATGAAACATTTATCATTCTTCCCTTTTTATGAAAGAAGATAGAAGTCTGAGTATCCAAAGGATCTATAACCGTTGCATATATACAGGTTTCAATAATTATTGCAATATGGATGTAATGGGGAAAATGGTGAACGTTACACTAGTGTATAAAATGATCGCTTAAGCTATTCAAAAGCCAAGACGTAAGCCCTGGGATACTCAGATTTCCATCTTCTTTCATAAAAAAGAAAAGAAATTTACTTATTTCATATCAAGTTGAGACACCTTCGAAATTGACATATCATCCGTAGGGTGAATAATCCAGTATCCAATGTAATAAAATTAATATTGAAAAGTATGTAATTGTTATTTTACGAGAATTGCTTGTGAAATTTAAAAACGCAGCTTAAGTTTATCATAGGTCATAAGTCAAAAAATTGAAACCTTGATAGTTTGTATACAAACGTTCAATCAATAAACTGAATGTTCAAATACAAATACATGATACTTGTAATATTATCAATATTTTGCAACCGATAATTATCGGTTTTATTATAATCATCCAACTGATTATAATCAATGGGATGATTAAAATGTTTTTTTGTACTCAATGATATTTTTTAGTCCGGTTCACTGTTTGTAAAGTGAAAAAAGTTTGAAGCTTAAATTGTTTTATGACCAAAAATTAAATTATTTTATGACCATTTTGTATTTAATGTTTTAAGGACTTGTAATCTCTAAACTTGACGATGTACATCAATTAGCTACTTGGATACCTGAAATATTGGTAACCATTTGCCGGATGTATTTAACATACCTTAGCAAAACGACATATGATAATGTTTATAAAATCAATCGCAACTATGAAGATTTTTTTATCCGAGTCATACAAGTAGTAGTACAACTGTATATATTTTTTTTGTAACTTGAATTTTTACTAGTAAAAACCCTCAGGGCGTGTGTGTGAATAAATAAATAAATTCAATAAACAAATCCTACTATGACTTATTGGTTCACCCATTACACACTTATTTGGTGAAGGTAGAAATATTGTCTTTATATAAAATGTACTGTAAGATAAAACCTGTGCCTGATAAAGCCTGTCGTATATTAGAATAAAGTTCTCATAATAGTCTTGCGAAAACGAGTTTCCAAAAAAAAAGAAAACACGTATTTCGCGAACACGAAGCATAACAACAAAAAACTTTTCTTACTTGCAAAAAAGGTAGGTTTTAAAAAATGTAAGGTATATCTAACGGCTTTTAGTTTCTGAAAAACCTTTCAACATTGTGGTTGAAGTCATTTGTTTTGTCACCACTCGCCCATTGTGCTTCAAGAGCTTCACGCCTTCAAGGGGAGTGGGAAGGAAGAAAGATAGGAAGAAGGAAGAAGAGATGTCACAGGCAGAATAAAAGAGTAGACACGAATAGAACCTTACTTTGTGAAGAATGAGGATGCTTACCTCATTTAAAAAACACAAGTTACAATTTTCGAGGGTTCGTCCTGAATTTTGACGATGAACATTGAATATTTAATAATTTAAGCCGTCACGTCTTTGAAAATTTTGCGAGAAAATAAATATTTCGGAAATAAATGTAGGTTTTAATATTTTATAATTACTTTGACCTTAAAAAGTAGGAATATTAAGGGCTTTTCGTTCGATATTGTTCAATTAACTATTTAAATAACAATACCCTTTTTTCACGAAAAAAATTGATTGAAGACATATTTTTGTATATTTATACTGTGTGTGTAAGTATAAATCATTTTGAAGCGTATGTCTAAAAACGGGTAATCCTGTTTAAACAAAGGCAGCAGTTCATGTATAAAATTGTAAAATATATGAGATTAAAACTGTGTATAGACGTATACATATATGTACCTAAATAAATAAATTGAAGTCGTAGTCGTCATTATATCGTAGTCGTACAGGAGTAAGTGACCAACTAACAAAACGTAAATGTTCATGAGGGCCGTTTAAGTCACTTTTGCTTGTCATGAAAATAAACGTCAATGCAGTTAAGTCATTTTTAAAAAGGCAATATAATATACCACCAAGTTTAAAATCCTTTGGGATTTTTCAGGGTAAGATTTTTAAGCTAGTAAGATATCAAATAGTCAATTATCACGTTTTTGTAAAAAATGCACTTGGTCACTTTCTCCTGTATGCCTACGATATATATTCCTCAGTCGCGTCTTATAAATTAAATTTTAGGTTAAAATATTTGTCTTCAAACTGTACTGTTTAACTACGATCTTCAGTATTTGTTTTGCTGTTTATTTGAACAGAATAAATCCTTTTCACAGTTATCTGATCACGTCTATCTTCGATTGCCCAAACATCTAAGTTTTCCTCCCAAGCGTGCCTCGATAATGGGAAGTGTGATAAAATTCCGGACCTTGCTTCCCTCGGGAGAAAATAATCAGAATTAAGCCGTAATCCCCGGAGTCCAGATTAAATTTAGGGAATTACGCCGGAAGGAATTTACAAACTAACACCCCTTAATGAGTAATTCTCAACGAAAATAATAATTCTAACTTCGTTTGTAGTAATTGAAAAATTTTCTTACCCTTATTCGTACTCAATGGTGCAAAGGGCACATCATCGATATGACGAAGTATTATTTTAATTGGTGGTTGCATGAAGGCAAGGCGGTTAGTCCTGCGCTTTGTACGAGTCCGTGTAGATATTAAATAAATACGAGGGTGAAAATCATTTATGCTTATTTTGACCTCCATGGAAAACGAATCTGGGACCTTCATCACGGTAGCCAAACGCGCATACCACTACTATTTACCCTGGCTGACGGACAAAATGGATTAAGTTAGAATTTTTAAGGTATTTTTTATAAACAATTATTCCCATTTCTATTATGTTTAATTTCACAATACTTGTGGGTATACACTATTTTATCTGGTGTTAAGAAGCATGTTGTCAGCCATGATAAATTTTTGGTACCTTTTCAATACTTTTTCAACACACTATGGTAAAAAAACGTCGTTTTTTTAAAAAGCACGTCACCTGCCACAGGCAAAAACATGTTTTTTTTATGTCAAAACACGTGCGTAATTGAATGTAACGTTGGGTCAACACTTCAGCGTAATCTGTTTAGGAGAACTTTTCGTTGAAATTTTTCGTTAGTAACTTTAGGAGGCGTTAGTAATATTTGTTGAATTTTTTCGTTAGTAACGAGAGTAACTTTGGGAGATTTTGAAAAAATGAAAATTTCAATTATCATTTATAAAGAATAAGTAACTATATATTTTATTTTATTTAATCGTTATACGTATATAGAACAGTACACCCACTGATAAATTTCATATAACCACCACCAATTCATTATTCGATTCGCTGAATGTTCTAATCCCATCAATACTAAACAAGCAATCAGTATAGAAACCACACCTGTGTGTCTAATAGAATTTATATTGAACAGCTTTGATAAAAAAAAATACAAAGCGTAACTTTCCAAAAAAGTACCAGAAATAAAAATGGTTATACCGTACATATATCGCAAATGAATTACTAAAAATACGTTAACCATACTTTTGATATTTTATTTATTTCTTTTTGTTTTATTTTAAGGGAATAACTCGCAGAGCCTCTATTAGAGGCTTGTCTGCAGGAAGGATAGGGAAGGTAAATGTGAAAAATATATTTAAAAAAACACCCAGACCAATAAAAAATAAATATTTCTTGAATTTATTTTGCACTTTCGGGAATCGAACCCGCGACGCCAGTTTCACAATCGAGCGTCTACCCAACTACACCACGACGCCTGTCATGTTCTTGTTTATGTTTCATGTTAGGTACTACTATTTTTGTATCTATTTTCCATTGATGACCCATATTCGATTAAGATATATCATTTTATACTTTGATCACATCAAACATTGACAGCCATCACGGAACACGTTTGAAAAATGACAACTGGATAACTGTCACGACACATCAACGACTTAACAATGAAGCTTCAAGAAGAATTGCTTAGTGTTATAAATTTAGTGACTTTTATTAAAGTCACTTGAAAATCGGAAAAAATTCACTACTCTTTTTTTAAATTTTATTATTACATTATAAACATATACTCTTCACTTCAAACCATTATTTGCACCTCGATGGTGCATAGGGCACTGCATAATATAAATGCAGTGTTATCTTGATCGTTAACACATGAAGGAAAGGTGATCAGTCCTCTGCTTCAGGTACCAGTCCAGAGTAATATTGAAAAAATATTACAGTGAAAAAATCCCTTATTTGTATTTGACCCCCCCCCTGGAAATTGAACCCGGGACCTCCGGTACGGTAGATGAGCTCGCTGACCATCACACTACGGAGGCGGACAACAAACGCATACTTAGTTTCTCAAAAAAAACATCACAAAATTAAATGATAAAAGATAAAAGAAAATATTTGAAAACATTGATAAATAATCCAAATCATTTATGAAATATAATACTTATATACTTAAATTATAATTTCGTTTTCATGTTTCAAAAGTCCTCATCCATTTTATTCAAATCATTTTACAAGTTTTTATCATTTTACGAATCATTGATTTGGAAATAAGGAAATGATGTATTCTTTTCCATCGCTATCATCCTTTCCAGCAGGAATAGCGCAGATACTTTATTTTCTACAAATTCTTTTGGTACATTCGTTGCTTATTTTTAGAAAAACACATAAAAATAATACATAAAAATTACAAGACAAAAAATTGAATGTCCCGATATATTGCATTTTAAGCAGTTTTTCAACGGGTTTTTATAATAAAATTTAAATAACCTAATAGATTACTACAACATTTTTAATGTGATTTTATGAAATAATCAAAGAAATATATATTTTTTTAAGAGAAATATTTGTGTTTTTATTATTTACACAAATATTTCAATTTCATACTATTTCTGTGAGCCTAAGCGGCTCATTATTAGAAATAGGTATTAAATTGTGGTAGAGTGGGTTTGAACCGAGAAATTCTGACTTAAGAGTTCGCGACACTAACCACGGGACCACAACCGAAATAGATATAATACTTCCAAGAAATATTACGATTTTTACCATGTTTTTTTTTAATGTCTTGTGGACAGGTATAATAGACTAAGTAATTCACCAAGCAGTCATTTGGTGATTCTGTGTAAAATATATATTTAATACATATATTTTTTTACATGGTACGTAGTTGATGGTATTTACATATTTAAATAACTCTGATATCTTAGTCGATATAATGCACATATTTTTCTCAATATAGCTCATCGGCTATCTTTGAAAGGCTGACATTTAGAAAGGTTTCCTTTGTCAATATACTTTGAGATTCACCATTGTTTTCACAAACAGTTTCAAATGCCGTAAAACATTAACAATTGCATTTCTCGGTGCAAGAATAAAAGTATGCTCAATGGTGTGGAATGAACGAGAAGATGAAATAAAGATAGACGCCTTAGAAGCAGCAACTATGTATTATTTATCTACGAGAACATACTTTACTTATTAGTTATGAGAAATTTCTCGAATACTAATGAATGAATAGAATTTTTAATTGTTATAAGTATATGAAGTTTTTAATAATTTTAATATTTTAATAAAAAAGTTGCCAACCATATTTATTTAAATACAGACATCTTTTAGCTACCGTGTTTTGTGAGTTCTTACTTGTTAATAAACAATAGCGCTTTCTGGAATAAGTCCCAAAAGTACTTGCAATATTCAGACTGCATGACCGTTTATACAAAAAAAAGGTGGGTTATATTAGTTCATTTAAAAGCCTTGTATTTCTCAGACGGAACTTGCATAACAAAAAAATACGACAACAAAAGCGGCAAGAAATATTTTTTGAACGCAAGACCTCGACTCAATTTTTAATATTCACGTACCAGGAGCGCATGATACCAGAGCACGTATTATGTAGGTCCAATTTAGTATACTTCGTTGGAGACGTTGAGCCGGTTTAGCGTTATTCCAAGTGAAGCACCGATAGTCGCGTTCTGCTCCCCCATTCGCGTCGTCATTCTATTCACAGGCGCTTGCATAGATGCACGACCGATCTTGAGTAGCAGCAGATTACCGCGAAGAAATAGGAATGAATTTTAAATTGGCTGGCCTCCTGCACTACCAGGATTCGAAGACGGATTCTATATGATGATCAGAAAAGGAACAAAGAAAATAAGAAAAATTTTACATCATTGCGATATCAAATTAGAAAACGTTATTTCGACTGTTAACAAATTACGGTAAATTTCAAAACATTCAAAGGCAACAATTACTGTAAATTATACAGCGCCTTTGAGGTGATTTTTCAAGAAAACGGTTTTACAAATAGTCCGTTATTATTAAAACATTGTCGTACCCGCCATTTAGATTTATTTTTGACATTAGTGTCGATTTCAGTTTTGGTCTACATGTAAAATCAGATTTTTATTATTTCTTGTAGTTTAACGAAATTTAATATATTTAAAGTTTAAGACAATAAATTGCACCTTATTCGATAAAAAAATTAACTTTAGAAAGTAATCCTATAAAATATTATAAAGTAAAGGATCAGGGTGGCAAAATTTATAAAATTAATATCGGATAATTTTGTATCATAAAAATGTTAAATGTCAAAAATAAAACTCACATAAAAATATCAATTTATATTGAATTTAAATTATTGGACTATTTACCACTTTTGTATAAAGATAGTCAATATCAAGAAAATTATTGAATAAAGTTTTTTAATGGGACAGATATATTTTATTAAAAAAAGATATTATTTTCTTTTTAAAACCGGCGGAATTTCTTTTATTTCAAAGTAGTGAATAAACCTTTAAAATACGAGAAAAACGGATCATAAAATATCTAAGATGGTGGAAAGGATTTACAGGGGGAAGAAATATAAATTATTCATGTACATACATACAAATATGGTATGTATGTATTACATGTGTTGGCTCATCTTAGCAGTTTTATTATTGTTGCCCAGATTGTGTTCTTTGAATATTAAACTTCTTAGATTTCCATATCTGTTGTCCATGCCGAAAGAGTTTTCGAGTCTGTATGTATTGTAATAACGAGTATTGTTAGTACTTTTTGTCGATATATCGGATCATATCGCAGCATCTACCATCAGGGTATAGATAGATCCATAGAGATTTTGATTACAGGCTCCGCTGCGTAATTGGGTGCTCACCCGAATGCGAATTTGGCTCCGGGG
Source organism: Brachycentrus maculatus (assembly GCF_059751285.1). NCBI lineage: Eukaryota > Metazoa > Arthropoda > Insecta > Trichoptera > Brachycentridae > Brachycentrus > Brachycentrus maculatus. The sequence continues at coordinate 916,868 of NW_028280872.1, forward strand.
GTTCCATACCCACCAATTGCAAAATTAATTTAAGAAGAAAATTGGTTGATCTGGATGTTAGTAGTGTGCTTCTCATATCCCCCGTTTATGTCTTTATCCCACCTTCTAACTGAGTTCTTGGTATTGGATTTTAACAATCTATATTTTTTTAAATACACTTATTATTACTCACCACTCTACACTAGATTATAAACCCTACGGATGATAATCAATATATTTAATAGGTGAAGGTAATCCAACAACAGTGCATATATACATCTTTTAAAAATGAACCCAATGTGAATGTTTAATTATGGACCGAATGGTAAACGTTGCACAAGTAAAGTGATAACTTAAGCTAGCCAATGTCACGTCGTAAGCGCTGAAATGCTCAATCTTACATCCTTTTTCGCAATAAAATGATAAATGTTTCGTCTCAGTTGGAATACCTACACACATAATTTATGTGCTAAGTATCTCCTTTTAAATTTAAAAATAAGTATTAATTTTTGTTTATGGCCAAAATTATTTTGATTAATGTTTATGACCACAACTTGAAATACACAAAGCCAAAAATATAATAATAAATTATGTTGAACGAGGCTCATTTTTTTTACATGCCTTATAATTAAAAATTCCTTTCATTCTCTAGATTTAATTAGGCCAACGTTATTTTTTCAATACTAAATCATGTATTCCTTTCGCCTCTTAGTGGGAGAATGTGAAAAGTTCGCGTTTCCCCAACAAAGGCTTCGGATCGTCTATTCTTCCCTTCAAATGAAAGTTTAATGTAAATTTTACGGAAAGACCGGCTCTAAAGGATCTCAGGATTCGCTCTTCATAGAGGCAAATACCATAAAAGTCGACGCGATAGAAATTTTACAAAGAACCTATACGCGAACAAGTTTTATTTGTAAGAATATCATAAAATTTGGGAAATTTCTTATTCAATAGCGGAATATTTTTATTAGGGTCGCAGATGTATGTTTTGGTGTAATTTCAACAATACGATTGAATCTTTTCGGGAAAACGGAATTGCTTCTGCGAATTGAAATGTTTTTTTTAAATATTTTTTTTTGCTACAGATTTTTTTTTTTTTAAATACTGCAAATTCTAACCAAAGGATGCTTTAGTTAATATATAAAATATATAAATATGTGAATGAATTAATGAAAAATTTGTGTAAATGTATTTGAGAACATTACTTTTTTTTCTAAAGATTGTCAGATAACTGCTCGTAAAAGGGTTTTCCGTTCTGCGATGACATCAATAGCATTAAAACAATTTGAAAAAATAAATATCAAAGACTCTTTGCTGACGAATCAGATTAAAAGTGAAGATTCATTTACCAGAAGTTTTTATAAAAAAAGTCTATTAATATTTATTTCTTTAATTTACTTTAGAATAAAAGTATTATAGTCTCAGGAACACAATTACATAAATATTCCATATTCATTTTTCCGAACACTCGAGTTATATTTCAAGAGACTACAAATTTAAATTTATTCGAAAAGCTTTCAACATATTGAATAACAAAGGAAGGCTTTCTAGTGATCTCGATAACATTGAAATCGTAGTGAAAAGCGAGCCTCTATAATCCATATCCCGTAATGATCTGCTACAATAGAACATCTCCTCTGCTGGCATTTTCTCTTGGCAATATCCCATGTACCATAATAGGACAAAAGATTTTGAGGGTGACTTAACACAATGAGACTGAAAATCTTATGAATATGTAAGATTATAACATTTTCTTTGTTAAATATTAACACGTATTGTATTTTAAATCATATGTAAATTTAAATAATAGCTAGCGGTAGCACCTTCATTAAAATTATTCACGTGCATATTTTTTTTACAAAAAAACAAAGAACGAATGTTCGAGCTGGTTTTGATTTATTAAAAAAGATGCGTGGTCTGAAAATCATTTTTCCAGTTTGTATATAATTCCACATTAGAATTATTTATAAGCGTATAAATTAAGGGCACAAATAAAAAAAAAAAACAGGAAAAAATGGTCTTGAAATAATATTAATTAACACGATAAAGTGACGTTCTCAAATTCATATTTTTAAATGAAGTAGGTTCAAAAATACTAAATAATTTTGCATTTATACGAGTTTACTCTTTGGAGTGTAGGGCAATATTTTTACAGCTTTGAAAAAATTATATTTTTTAAATTTTAATATGAATTAAAAAAACCTAATATATATAACATACTCGTATATTTTTTTTTCACCCGATATAGGGCATAGGGCACTGCATTATAAAAACGCAATGTGAACGTGATCGTTAACACATGAAGGAAAGATGATCAGCCCTCCGCTAATATAATTGACCAAAATAAAAAGTTATATTACACATCAAGCAATGTTCTCAAAATGTAAAATAGGGAAATATTTTGTATTATTTATTTTACGCTTCGAAAAATATCCGTGCCATATTGTACAATCAAATGAAAACTTACCAGACGAACGCGATATTGGATATTTTCGCTTCACTTAACTTTTGATATATCGAAGAAAAATAACGAGACTTTCCTCGTATCGCTTGCTTTCTGAAATTCATTTATTGAAAATTTTCATATAAAATATTTTGAAGATAAATTTTGTAGTATTTTGAAAATTTTATTTTCTTTAAAATCATTGAACATTTAAAAAAAAGTTTAAGTAACATGTCTTTAATTTTTTTTGGAAGGCTACATACAATTGAATTGAGTATGTTTCACGTACATATGCGAACATTGTTTTTTTTGAAGATGGGAATAGCACTTATTATTTACCTTGCTTATTTTGTACAGAAAGGAATGAAGAATGAAGAGATAAGGTGTAGGACGCAGCAAATCTTGGTCACAACTGTCGTCAAAAAAAGGCGATTCAGTTGGCTTGGCCACGTACTCCGCATGCCTCCTGAGAGCCTTAATCAAGCTTGCCTCTTTTACAAGGCATCAGGTTCGCGCCGCCCAGGACGACCATTGCTGACAATTCGTCGGCAGTTCTCGTCAGAACTTCGCGACGCGGATCTGACTTGGGAGGATGCAAGGGAGCTGGCAGCCGACAGAAAAGCCTGGAGACAATTTGTGGACTCCATATGCTCCACCTAGGGAGCGGATATGGTTATTATTATATATTTTGTACAAGGTTCATAGATCAATAAGTGGATTTTTGTTTCTTCTAATTCAATATGTTTTTATTTAAAACTGTGTTGGGAACAAGAGGGATAATCTGGTGTGGTGAAATTAAGAACTTCTCAGCATTTGCTCATTGCTAGAAGGAAACCACGTAAAACTTCTCGGGAGAAGGCGGACTGTTGACTGTAATCGGCATTTTGTGTCCTAGCTTGTTTATGTCACCAATGTCCTTTACTATTTTTATGATGTATGATCTCTCGACAGTTCCTTATCCGGATCCGATGTCGGATAGATCCTCACCCAGGCTCCTGCAACGCGCCTCCAGTTACGTACGAGTATACGCACATTGTATAATACGAAAAAAGATTAAGATTTTTTTTCTCCGTTCAACTAACTTTAGATTAAAAATACCTGGAAAGGAAGCGATGACAGGTACTTTGGTTAGGATGTACTAACGAGATTCTGTCCATTAGGGAACGTGAGCACCTCGTATTTTTTAACAGAAAAGTAATAATGAAGAAATTTCCCCAGTGAATTTTAGGGGAAAATTTTAAGGATAAAGTTTCTCCAGAGATTTAAGTCAAGCAGAATTTTTGAAACTGATATTGAGTTTACGTTCATTTCAGCTCATGTAACATACCTTCATTAAACAAAATAGTGATTTTAGGAACCTTACCTGTTTTTAGTATGGATAACACTTCGAAAAATGGTAAAATGGATGGATAAAAACATGAAAGTCTAATCATATACAAGGAAAACAATCATATTATTGAAATTCTGAAAGTTATATATATTTATTATTTATTTATATATATATTTACATATATATATACATATATATATATATATATATATATATATATATAATATATACATATAAATATATATATATATATATATATATATATATATATATATATATATATATATATATATATAAATATATACATATAAATATATATATATATATGTATATATATATATATATATATATATATATATATATATATATATATATATATATATATATATATATATATATATATACATAAATCCATCTGGCATAAACGTTTTACGTCTTGCACCAAATTAGAGAGCTGCTTTGTTTTTTTTAATTAAAATTAAATAAAGCTAAAATATTATTTAATGTTAGTGATTAACATTTTTTTCAACGTACTAGCATACGCCTTATTATTATTCAAACTTTTTATTTGTCTCAATATTTTTTAATATTATTTTGAGCGTTTTCAAATTGTTAAACATTTTAACTAGATTTTTCATACAACAGGATATAATTATGATTTTTTTATATTTCAGAAGATACCAAAATGTCACCAACCAAATTTAATAAATCTATTAAAAATGTAAAAAAATACAATATTAAAATTTTACCACGAGATTAATGATGTCAGAAAAACATAGACTCTTTTATTATTATTTTTTTTGTTTGAAAATGGAAAAGTTTAATCAAATTTCTTTCCTAAGCTATTAAGTTCTTGTTATGCATTCAAAAACGCGGAGTTGACAAATGAAAGTAAGCCAGAAAACGGAAAAAGGCGAGTGAAAGAGATTACTCTAATAAATATCTGTTGGGAAAAATATTTTCTTGTACGAATCTCGTGTTTATGAATGTCAAAATAAATCTTCATTCGTTTTCTGACATTTCTGGCTAATTTATTCTGAGTAGGAAAAGTAATTTAAATATTTTCACAAATATTTATTCCATTTTTACGTCATAGAATATTTTTTGGCCAGCATTATAAATCTGTCATTTAGATAATTATTATCTTAAATGATAGTTCTTAGCTTAAAACTACAAAAGCTTATAAAATAAAAATGATTTTTTGTAATATTAAAAATATTAATAGATAGTTATTTTATATGCTACAAATGTATTTACACATAAAAATGTAAGCAATTCAAAAATTCTTTCAAATATTTTTTTAGAAGTAAAAAAATACATTACTTTATTTCAAAAGCAGAATAAAACTCTTTAATATTTCATATTTCTAAGATATTATTTGTAATTTAATAGAAAGAGAATGCTCACGACCTTCAATTTAATTTTCCATCTCGCACACAAAAATTTTGGCTACCCCAAAGTATTACATTAAACATGTAATATTTTTTTATCGAGTTAAATAATATCTAGGTCGTTAAAAGGCGTCTTGAGTCGTAGGTTTCCATTTCACCAAACGTAATGATCGTTTTAAAATCGCCCTAAAGTAAAAATGACACTATTCCGTTCCGTGCAAAGGCGGTTTTGCGTTTCACAGCAATGCGGCAAAAGTCTTCCCTTCACATACTACTTTGCGAAATTCCATTTCAGCACACACGAATTCTGAAAGAAAGCTGAAAACTCTCAAGGCCTAATTTTGACGCTAAAGAATATTAATGCGAGATTTTAAATAGTTCAAAATAAGTATGTAGAGTTTTTTTTTTATTATGTTACCGTATCAAGGTCACATAAAATGTTCAATATGTGCTTTGGAGATTTTTATCATTCTTGATAATACTTAATCGCTTCGATATTATTTGTAAATAACATTACTCTCCATGTTATTTATATATTTGGCGTTTGATTCGTAGAACTACATTCTAATTTATGTAATAAATTTTAAATCAAACTCTGATTTTTTTAGTCCACAAAGTTCTAATTCATTGTTAAAAAAACACAAAGAAAAAGAAATTTAGTAACATTTTTTTCGCCTAGTTATTGCACTTTCAAACGAATATGAAGATAAAATGGTCCTTTTACAACTTTACAATTCTGTACTTAAGTAATAGTTTTAACAATTGTCGCAAATTTATTTTTGATGTATTTTTTAACAATCAAATTCAACTTATTGGACTCAAATAATCGGTGTTTGAATTAACATTTAACAAATAAACATTACTTTCATTTCAAATATGAAAAATTATGATTATGCTATTAACGATACGGTCCTTGTGAAATTCGATACATAAATTAAACACAAATATTCGTACATTATAATTCCTTTGTTTAAAATGTCCCGAAAATTCATTGAAGTAAGACAAAGAAATTTCGTAGAGTACAATTATACATTAATCAAATGCTCCAACAATACCTCATGATTTATTGTACTCGATTTCAAAACCTTCCTGGAAAGTTTATTATCGGACTTTATAAAATATTTACTTAAATTTTTTGTATGTGTATTATATTTTTACATTTATTTCAGATAACTGAAAATTACGTGTTCGTGTAAACTGCCATCTGTGAAAAAAATCAATCGTAATTTTTCAAATTCTTCGTAATTCAGCAATGGTTTGCGTCTTCGGAAAGAACTATGATCGATAAAAATGATATTTTAGGCTTAATTGTACATTAGTTTTGCGATTAAATATTTACATGTTTTTTTTTTAAATATTCTTGTACCATATGTCAATGTTCTTGTACCATAATTTAATGAAAGTAAGTACTTACCAAACGATACTTAGTATATACGCCCACTGTGAGATGATATCGTACATACCTGAAAAAATACAAATGAAAAAATACGTTAGTGATTGTGGTTTAAAATTAAAATAAACATTAAGCAATAAGACTTTTGTTTAACTCTAAATAAGTATTTGCTTTAACGAATTGTTATAAACGCTCCCTCATCCTGACTTTCGTTAGCCCAGCAGATTTTAACTGACTTAGGTATACTTATGTATTTCTTGTCGGATAGCTGTCATTGTTTGATTTATAGACAGAATAAAATGTCGGCTAGTAATAAAAAAAAGATCAATAAATATTATTAAATAAATGATCATACGACTATTAAAACAAAAATTACATTCAACGCGTTTTTTACTTTAAATCACATCGTACTAAAACGCTAATATCTAATAAAAACAATGACCCAGTCAAGGGTTATAATCTCAAATCAATCAAAATATTTAAAAAGTACCGACATAAGTTGCATTGGAAAAGTCATTACGTTTAACGAATTAAGTGTAAATCTTAAACAATCTTATAATTTTAGTTTAACTAAATTTATAAGATTGTATTAAAAATGAAATAGAGATGTACCTTACCTTTTTTTTCAGTAAAAATATTTAATATGATTTGTGAATTTGGATATTTAAATACAAAACATATTACTAAAAATATTTTGATTACAAAAATATATCCATATACATACGAATCCAAATTTGTTTAAATAATAAATTCTTAAATAAATATTTGTAAAAGAATGTCAAAAATTGCTAAAAATGGAATTTGCGTGCTCATCAGCTATGCAACCTTTTATTATGTTTTCAATCGATCGTGATTAACTATGTAAAGATATTTATAAGTTAAACAAGGTTTTTGAGATTCCAGTTGTAAATAATTAATATAAAAGAGTATTAAAGAGAGTGATGAATATGGCTCATTTTGTTCTATATTTGAGTTTGTAATTAAGTACGCCCTTACAGATAGGCATATTACTAAATCCCACATCACCATGGAGCCATCATTTCAAGCTTTACGTAGTCTTTGTATATTTTTATTTGTTAATTATAAAAAAAATATAAATTTTTATATACCGGTGTAACCAACGAACTAACCATCACGCCGTTTCACCGTAGGGGTAGGCAGAGAAAAAAGAATACTACACAAATCTGTCCGCACATAATCTTCATGAATTACATGAAATTATAGTAACTTTAAACATAAAGAGTAAATCCACTCACGATTAGGCATAGGCTATGAAACTTAAAAAGTTGAAGCCTGAGTAGGGCCATGATAAGCGGTGTTGCATAAGCCGTAGCTAGATTTCAGTCACTTGGACGTTAGGTAACTCAAAAAAAAAGACGTGTATTCACGCACAATTTTTTTAGAATATTTATTGGAAAATGCATTTTTTTAGAAAATATATTGAATTATATTTTTTTAACTCTTTTCTTTTCAAAAGCACATATTTTAGAAGAAAAATATTTTTTCCATATAATAACGGTGTTAATGTATGGGAAATGAATTACGTCAAATGATGCCTGGGTTTAGAGAAAATTAAGCTGCGATTTAACGTACATTG